>NC_082712.1:7934734-8182234 GCF_030144855.1 Hypanus sabinus
CCAAGCTCTTACCAGGTTATCCAACATTCGCATCAAGGCTTCAAATTCTTGCTCCCCAATCAGCCACTTAGGATGTGAACTATTTTCATCCCCTGATGACTCAGGACAGCGAGATTTGGCTTTGTACTTTACAGGATCCAAGAGAACCAAATTGTCAGGGCCTCCGGCACTAGCCATTGTACGAACCTGAAAACAGAAAAGCATTTAGGTTTTAATAATGGAACTTCTTGCCTCATCTGCCTCTTTTGTCCACATCAGATAGCAGTAACAAATAAATTTAAAATTTATTTTTATAAGTTTAACCAACAGTATGGCGAATAAAATAAAATTTGGTCAAAATAAAATTGGATAAAAGTTGCTTGACAAATCAATTAATTAGCCAACTGAATAAATAAGCACCAAATGTTGAATTTAACCAGCTGTAACTATACAAGACATTTTTTGAAAATTACAAGACATGCAATGTTGGGAATGCCAGCATTTACTGGTCATCCCCGACTGCTGCTGAACTGAGGCAGTAAGACTTTATGATTGAAGTAGCAGCTCAAGATGGAGCTATTTCAGGTGGAGTCTGAGATAATGCCTCAAGAAACCCCTGCGGTGGTGTCAAAGGGGACTGACCTCCAATAAATATAATCACTTTTCTGTGAGGGGAAAGCTCCAACACCATGCTTTAACGACGATGCCAATGTCTTCAATATTACCATGGCTTTTTGATGCTAGTACATGTCAAAAGTTGCCTTGCTGTTAATGACAGCTATCTTTGCCTATTTCAGAATTAAGATGTGTGGTCCTTTACTGAAGCGCGGCTGTGATAAATCCTGGGAGTTGGATGACCGTGGTGAAACCCAAACTCAGCATCAATGAATAGGTTGCAGAGGAAGTGCCTAATCTCGGTCAAGTATTAGTGATATCTAAGATTAGGCTGGTTGGTAGGACTTGGGCTAATAGCTGCATTCAGGTGTAATCATGTTCATACAGAAAAAGAGTTAAAATATAGTTACAGATCATTCTCAGAAATACTTCCAATTTTACTGCATCAATTAGTTCTCTGAATAATTATTGGCTTAGATGAAACAGCAGTAAGCGCATCTTCAGCCAATCTATTTTCAAAACAATTGTCCCATTATAACTACACAAGCTTTGCAAAAATAAAAGAACCTGAAAGCAGATTAAACATCACCTATTTAATTGAGCTCTGTGTCACACTATTTCTAGGTCATTTTGCATCACTCTGATATTCAACTGTACATACCCCGATGTACCTCCAGCTATATCCCTGCACTAGAACTACTGGGCAATTAACTCACACTGTTTTCAACAATATCATTCATCACTGTAGGAACATCTACATTTCATCACAGCAACTAAGCCAAATCACATTTCTCAATTTCTATCATGCAACCCTTTTAGTCCACTGTCACTTTTAGTCCAGCCTCGAGTGTCACTGGTCCAATGCTCCAATTTAGAATCTTTTAAGATGGTATCAATCTCCACTATATTTTACTGCTTCGCACTCGTAGATAAATTTGCTGTTATATTTATTATTTGTTTTTTTTAAAAAGCACTGAGTTGCATTTTGAAATTTTTCAATTAAATTGAGAAGAATTTTCTGATTAGTTAGCAGGAAGTGGCCTTTGATGGATCTATTCCCATGGGGTTGAAGTGGGTCATACAGAGAAGATGGAACAGGAAGCATCTTGGGACTCATGACCAGAGAAAACAAAGTTTAGCTTCACAAAAAAGGGTAAAAATTAATTTAAAACTGAAATATTCCAACAAAGAGGATGAATCTTGACAAGATAGATGGAGAAAAACACTACCAATTTAGCATCTACAGAATCTGATGAAGGCGATTTGTTAGTTTTCTCTTACCTGAATTTCACAGGCAACAACCAGGTTGTGAATGTAATAGAAAGCTTCCTCAATGGTTTCTCCAATGGCAACAAGACCATGGTTCCTCAGAATAAGCACCTGACAGAATGAACAAAATGAAAACAAGCAACAATGACAATTAACAACATCTACTAATTTGAGCTGCTTAGTAAATAAGTAAATAACTAACTTACTAATTTAGAATTTCAGGATGTATATTGTATGCATTTTTCTGACATTAAATGTACCTTTGAAACAGCAAGCCCTTGCTGCTAGATGTTGCTTTTAATAAGGCTACTGTGGCGACCCACTTCCTAGCGCACTTGAACCGGCTCACAAATAGCCAGCGCGCAGGCACAAAGGCCAGGTCTGCAACAAAGGGAAAAAGCCTGCGGGGGTTTGTGAGTACGTGTCCCTTACAGCATCCGCGCCCGGGGAGGGCAGGATGAGGGAGGCTTTAAAGCAAGACTGTGAAGTTCGAATAAAATCATCTTTAATTGCAGTTTACCGACGCCGTGTCGTTATTTTAGCGCTGCGTGTAGTACACCGCGACAATTGGTGACCCCGACGGATGTCCGGCACATCTCGGGTAAGGACAATGTCGTGGCAGACGCGCTCTCTTGCCCTAACATTCATGCCCTTCCCCAAGGGGTAGACTTTGAGGCGCTCCACTGGCAGAGGCGCAGCAGGCAGACGAGGAGATCCCGAGTTACAGAACCGCAGTTTCCGGTTTGCAGCTCCAGGACCTCCCCGTAGGCCCAGGTGAGAGGACCCTACTCTGAGATGTCGCCACCAGCCAGCACCATCCCGTCGTCCCGGCACCTTGGCAGTGACGCGTTTTCGACTCCATTCATAACTTGGTGCACCCCTCCATCCGGACAATCGTCCGGATGGTCTCCAGCAGGTTTGTTTGGCACGGACTCCACAAGCAGGTCTGTGAATGGGCCAGAATGTGCATGCACTGCCAGACAGCCAAGGTGCAGCGGCACACCAAAGTTCTGCTGCAGTAGTCCCACCCCACCCACCGGCGTTTCAACCACATTCATGTGGATATCGTGGGCCCCCTGCCAGTGTCGCGAGGAGCGCGGCTCCTCTTGACTATCGTGGACCGGTTCACAAGATGGCCAGAGGCGATCCAGCTCACCTTCAAATCTTGCGACTGGGCACTCATCGCCACCTGGGTGTCCCGCTTTGGTGTACCAGCCCACATTACCTCCGACAGAGGCCCCTAGTTCACCTCCAGCCTGTGGTCAGCTATGGCCAGCCTTTTGGGGACTCAGCTGCACCACACCACTGCCTACCACCCACAGTCGAACGGACTAGTGGAGTGTTTCCACCATCACCTAAAGTCGGCTCTCATGGCCCGCCTGAGAGGAGCTAACCGGGCGGACGAGCTTCCCTGGGTCCTACTCGGCACAGTGCCCAAAGACGATCTGCTCGCCTTGTCGGCCGAGTTGGTGTACGGCACACCCCTGGTTGTCCCCGGGGAGTTCATACCAGCCCCAAGGGGGCAAGAGGAAGAACCCGCAGCAGTCCTGGGCAGACTACTCAAGAGGCTCGGTGACGTGGTCCCCATACCCACTTCGCAGCATGGGCAGAACCTGACCTGCGTACCCAAAGACCTGCAGAACTGTAAGTTTGTGTTTGTACGATGGGGTGGGCATCGGCCACCGCTGCAACGGCCCTATGAGGGGCCGTTTATGGTGCTCAGGAACAACAGGTCCATGTTCATGCTGGACGTTGGGGGGAGAGAGGAGGTTTTCACGGTGGACCAACTCAAACCGGCCCATGTGGACTTGGCGCAACCGGTCAAGTTTCCGGCGCCACGGCGCAGAGGCCGACCTCCCAAACAGGGGTCCGGCCCAGTCTGTGGATATTGGGGGGTATATCGCAGGTTCTGGGGGGGAGGGGCGGTGATTATGTGGCGACCCACTTCCTAGCACACTTGAACCGGCTCACAAATAGCCAGCGCACAGGCACAAAGGCCAGGTCCGCAACAAAGGAAAAAGCCTGCAGGGGTTTGTGAGTACGTGTCCCTTACAGCATCTGCACCTGGGGAGGGCAGGATGAGGGAGGCTTTAAAGCAAGTCTGTGAAGTTCGAATAAAATCATCTTTAATTGCAGTTTACCTACTCCGTGTCGTTATTTTAGCGCTGCGTGTAGCACACCGCTACACTACCACCATTTTCATATGAAATAAATCAGTACAATATAATGAATTAGGTTTTATTTCACAAAGTATTATTTGGATGACTTAAGAGAGCTACAAATACAAACAGATGTTTTTGCGTGCAGAACAGTTGTGCAGCCTCAGAGCTTCCAGTTCTGGATATCCATCCACAGAATATTCCGAGGAAGATTTCTGACTTGAAGCATTAACTCTTTGTCTTTCCATAGCTGTTGCCAAATCTGCTGAATGTTTCCAGCAGTTTGGTTTTTATTTAAAGAACTGGAGGCTTGGGTCACGGAGTCAGAGCACTAAAGCACAGAAACAGACCCTTCTACCCACCTAGTCTGTGCTGAACTGTTATTCTGCCTCATGCCAGTGTCCTGCACCTGCACTGCAATGTTTCGTACCCATCTATCAATGTACTTATCCAAACTTCTCTTAAATGTTGCAACTGAATCCACATTCACTGGCAGCTCATTCCACACTCACACCACTTTAAGTGAAGTTCCCCCTCATATTCTCCTTAAATATTTCACCTTTCACCCTAACCAAGGACCTCCAGTTCTAAACTCACCCAAGCTTTGAAAATAGCAGAAAATGAACATGCGTGGCCCTAGACAAGAATGGAAACGTTAAGAAAAGCATCTGGACACGAGTCAACATCTGCAAAGGTACATGCCAAACAGTATACAGGCAGTCCCCAGGTTACGTATGAGTTCCGTTCCTGAGTCCATCTAAGTCGGATTTGTACGCAAGTCGGAACAAGTATATCCAGTATTATTTAGCGTCAGTTAGTCAAACGTTTCTCTTAGTATATAGAATATATTTTATCTTTCTATACATATAAAACACTTAAGAAACGTATGTATTCCAATAATTAAACCACTGCGTTGCTTAGTAATAATTGTAGCTTTCATAGGGGCAGGGGCTTTCACGTGCTCCATTATTCTCACTTTATCCATTTTCCTTTTAAATTGTTCCGATCGTTGACCGACTGTAGCCTAACGCTTTTCCAATGACTGATGGCATTTCAACTCTTTCAAAAGGCTTTATTATTTCCACTTTATTTTCAATTGTGATCGCTTCCCGTCAATGGAACAGAAACACTGCGGGTGGCGGGTCCCAAGCTCCACCTCACTGAGGACCACCTCACTGAGACAGGTTAAATGCGACAAGTGGGGGCTGTGCTGAGTTTGGGTATTTGATCCTCCACAATATTCTGCGTGGGAATTTAAACTGGAGGTGGCAGTGTTTTTTTTAATGAGGTTGAGCTGTGAGCTCAACATCAACTTGGCATGGATGATACAGGAGTCACTGGATCAACATCAACCCAGCATGGGAGTGGTCTGTCACTGGATCAAACTCGGAAACCTCCATTCTCGAGCCCAGCGCTGATGGGGGGGGGGGGGGGGGGGGGGAAGAGAGAGGTCAGGGTGAATCTTACTAAGAAAAATTTAAGCCAAATACAAAGTTAAACACTCAACAGTGTCAACGGCAATGACTTAAAATGTCGGACAGCATCGCGATCCGACTTAAAATGGCGGACGGCGTTCTCCTTCCTCGGTTCATAAGTACGCGTTGTTCGTAAGTCGGGTGTTTGTAACTTGGGGACTAACTGTACAGGTGTCCCTTGCTTTACAAATGTTCGCTTTACGCCACTTTGTTTTTACAAAAGACCTACATTAGTAACCTGTTTGTGCATTCCAAAGAGGATTTTCACTTTTTTTTATTAAACTTTTTTATTGAGTTTTCAAATAATTACAGAAATAAAAGAAAATATATGAAAAAAATATATATATACCCTACCCCCCTCCCCTTAACCCCTCCCCCCTAACATCCCTATATATAAAAAAAAGAAAGAAAGAATGAATGCCTGGATATCGGAAGATCCCCTCATGCTCCATGGAGTTCGTAATAACTTTAGTATATATATTTATTTCTTTCCCCAAATAACCAATTATCTCATCTTCGGAGCACCTATATACTTAATCCTGTCTTTTGTAAATAAGGGCGCCAAATTTTCAAAAATGTTTCATATTTATCTCTTAAATTGTAAGTAATTTTTTCAAGTGGAATACAGCCATAAATTTCCTTCTTCCAACGATCTATACTTAAGTATGTATCCGATTTCCAAGTAACTGCAATAGCCTTTTTGGCTACTGCCAATGCAATTTTTATAAATTCTTTCTGATATTTATTCAATTTGGGTTTTGGTTTTATCCCTTCAATATCGCCTAGTAAAAATAATATTGGATTATGTGGAAGCTGTGTTCCAATAATTTGTTCCAATAAAACTCTTAAATTTGTCCAAAAAGGTTGAATTTTAGAACAAGACCAAGTAGAATGTAAAAAAGTATCGACTTCTTGGTTACATCGGAAACACTGATCGGATAAATTTGGGTTTAATTTATTTATTTTTTGTGGTGTAATATATAATTGATGTAAATAATTATATTGCACTAATCTTAACCGGTCATTTATTGTATTTGTCATACTATCAAGACATAGTCTTGACCAATTTGTTTCTTCAATTTTAATATTCAAGTCACTTTCCCATTTTTGTCTTGACTTATGGACTCCTTGTTTAATTGCCTGTTTTTGAATCAAGTTATACATACAAGAGATAAATTTTTTAATCTTTCCTTTTTGAATTAAAGTTTCTATTCCATTAGATTTCGGCAATAACATTGTTTGACCTAATTTTTCTCTTAAATAAGCTCTTAGTTGGAAGTAACAAAAAAAAAGAGTATTGTTTGATACTTTATATTTATTCTTTAATTGATCAAATGACATTAATATACCTCCTTCAAAACAATCTCCTATATATCTAATCCCTTTTTGAAACCAATTATAGAAAAGTTGATTATCCATTGTAAAAGGAATAAGTCTATTTTGAATTAAAGATCTCTTTGCTAATAAAGATTTCTTTGTCTCATCATCAACATTTATCTTATTCCATAAGTCAATCAAATGTTTTAATATAGGAGATTCTTTCTTTTCCCGTATCCATTTAGATTCCCATTTATATATAAAATCTTCTGGTGTATTTTCTCTTATTTTATCTAGTTCTATTCTAATCCATGCCGGTTTATCTTTCTCAAAAAAAGATGCAATAAATCTAAGTTGGTTTGCTTTATAATAATTCAAATTTGGAAATTGTAACCCTCCTAGATCAAATTTCCATGTCAATTTTTCCAACGATATTCTTGACATCTTACCTTTCCAAAGAAACTTCCTCACATATTTGTTTAACTCTTGAAAAAACTTCTGAGGTAGTTGTATTGGTAATGATTGAAATAAGTATTGTAGTCTAGGGAATTTATTCATTTTTATGGTATTTACTCTACCTACTAATGTTATTGGTAATACCATCCATTTATCAAGATCTTCTTGAATTTTTTTCCAGTAATGGTAAGTAATTTAATTTATACAAGTTCTTTATATCATTATCAACTCTTATACCTAAATATTTTATACCACTTGTTGTCCATCTAAATTGAATTATTAATCGACATTGACTATAATCTCCTTTAGTAAGAGGTAAAATTTCACTTTTATCCCAATTTATTTTATAACCTGGTATTTTCCCATATTCTTCTAATCTATAGGATAATTTACGCAACGAGTGCAATGGGTTTGTTAAATAAAGCAGAACATCATCAGCAAATAAGTTAATCTTATATTCTTCCTGATTAACTCTAAAACCCTTAATATCTGTGTCCATTCTAATTAATTCAGCTAATGGTTCTATCGCCAACACGAATAAAGCAGGTGATAATGGACAACCTTGCCTAGTTGACCTCGTTAGCTGAAATGGTGTTGAAATTTGACCATTTGTCACTACTTTAGCTTTGGGATTAATATTTAAGGTTTTAATCCATTTTTTAAAAGATACTCCTAATCCATATTTTTCCAATACTTTAAATAAAAAAATCCCATTCCAATCTATCAAGTGCTTTTTCTGCATCCAAAGCAACTGCCACTCATTTCCTCCCTCTTTTGTGCCAAATGAATTATACTAAATAACCGAGTTACATTATCTACCGATTGTCTGTTTTTAATAAATCCTGTTTGATCCATATGTACTAATTTTGGTAAGTATTTAGATAATCTGTTAGATAAGATTTTTGCTATTATTTTATAATCAGTGTTTAATAAAGAAATAGGTCTATATGATGCTGGCTTTAAAAGATCTCTATCTTTTTTTGGCAATACTATTAAAATAGCTGTCGAAAAAGATTCTGGAAGTTTATGCGTTCTTTCCACTTGATGTATTAACTCCATAAACGGAGGAATTAATAAATCTTAAAACTTTTTATAAAATTCAGGCAGAAAACCATCTTCTCCTGGAGATTTATTACTTTGAAGTGATCCTAGGGCTTCTTCGACCTCTTTCAATGTAAAAGGCATATCTAATCCCTTCTGTTCTCCGAATTCAATTTTGGAAGAGTTATTTGCGATAAAAATCTTTCTATCTTGACACTATCATTTTGTGATTCTAATTTATACAACTCAGAATAAAAATTCTTAAGTTTCATTAATTTCTAAAGGTTTATAAGTAATTTTATTTACTCTTGTTTGAATTGCATTTATTGTTTTAGAAGTCTGGTCTGTTTTTAACTGCCATGCAAGGACCTTATGTGATCTTTCACCTAGTTCATAATATCTCTGTTTAGTTCTCATAATTGCTTTTTCTGTTCGATATGTCTGGAGTGTATTATATTGTAACTTCTTATTAATAAGTTCTCTTTGTTTTTCTGTCATATTTCTTTGAGATTCTTTTTCTAATTTTGTAATCTCTTTTTCCAATTGATCTATTTCTATCATATATTCCTTCTTAATTTTAGAAGTATAACTTATTATCTGACCTCTCAAGTATGCCTTCATTGCTTCCCACAATATAAATTTATCAACTGAATGTGAATTTGTATCTAAAAAGAACTGAATCTGCTTTTTCATAAAATCACAAAAACCTTGACGTTTTAGTAACATTGAATTAAATCTCCATCTATAAATTGATTCCTCTTTATCTGTCATTATCATTGTCATTATCAAAGGAGAATGATCTGACAATATTCTCGCTTTATATTCCACATTTTTCACTCTATCTTGAATATTCGTTGATAATAGGAAAAAATCTATCCTTGACTATGTTTTATGTCTATTTGAATAAAATGAGTAATCTCTTTCTTTTGGATTAATTCTTCTCCATATATCACTCAAGTTTAAATCTTTCATCAATGATAGAGTTAATTTTACTACTTTTGATTTTGTGACCGCCTTTGTTGATCTATCTAAAACTGGATCTAGACAAAAGTTAAAATCTCCACCTATTAATATTTTGTCATGTGCATTAGCCAAATTCAAAAAGACCTCTTGTATAAATTTTACATCATTTTCATTTGGTGCATAAATATTCATAAGAGTCCATAGTTCCAAAAAAGTTTGACAATGTATAATTACATATCTCCCCGTCGAATCAATTAATACATTTTGTATTTTAATTGGTAAATTTTTATTAACCAAAATTGCAACTCCTCTCGCCTTTGAATTAAATGAAGCTGCAATAACATTTCCAACCCAGTCTCTTTTTAATTTCTGGTGTTCTTTGTCTGTTAAATGTGTTTCTTGTAAAAAAGCTATATCTGTTTTCATTTTTTTAATGTATGTTAGAATTCTTTTTCTTTTTACCGGTCCATTAAGCCCATTAACATTAAAACCTAAAAAATTCAGTAAATTAGTCATTATTTTTAATTATGTTACTCCAAGCTATAATAATACCTAATCTTTCAACTTTCGTGGCATCTTGGGAAATCTTTTTAAAATTCTCCATGTTGCTATGTGTGTCCCCACCAATCATTCAGGCTGAAAGATAGAAGAAAAATAGAGTATAAAGAAAAAAACAAAATACCCCCCTACTAATGTTGTGAAAAAAAAGGAACACAACATTACCCCCCTCTGTTGTACGGGTCATGGCAATCGCCATGATTACACACGCGAATCCCACAGTAACTGATCCAAAGCTCCCCAGCCCCCCCGCAACAGAGAAAAGTGTATATGTATGTGTGTGTATATATATATATATATATATATATATAAAAGAAGAAAAAAAATACTATTCTCAATTAGTATTTCTGAAATTTTGCTTTTCTCCCCTGTATCATCCTTAAATGTCCATCACTTCCATTCACTGTCTCTACCTTCATCTTTAATCCATCACGCTTGGAAGTCTCTATGTGTAATTAGCAAACAGATGGAAGTTTTTGTGCGACCTCCTCCGCTTCTCGATAATCGTTAAAAAATCTTCTTTTTCCCTCCTCCAAAAAAATTATCAGCGTTGCTGGGTGACGCATTATAAATTTATAACCCTTTTCCCATAAGACATTTTTCACTGGGTTAAATTCCTTCTTTCTCTTCAAAAGGTTATAACTTATATCAGGATAAAAAAGAACTGCCTTCTCTGCTATCATCAATGGCCCGTTTCTCTTTTTGGCACGTTGGGCAGCTGCCTTCAGGATCTTTTCTTTATCTTGGTATCTTAAGCATCTTATCAAAATTGATCGTGGATTTTGATCAGCTTGAGATCTTGGCCTTAAGGGCTCTATGAGCCCTTTTGATCTCAATTAGAGTATCTTCTTCCATTTCCAATTTTTCAGGGATCCATTTTTGAAAAAAAATTATTGGATCTTCTCCTTCTATATCTTCTTTAAGTCCAACAATTTTAATATTGTTTCATCTACTAAAATTTTCAAGTTTATCAATTTTTTCCATAAATTGTTTTCTTTCTGATGTCCAGGCAGTAGTATCATTTTCCATTTTATTCATTCTTTCAACTATGTCTTCCGTTGTAGTTTCCAAATCTATAATTCTCCTTTCCATTTTTTCTTGTCTTTTTGTCATTTTATCAAACATCATCTCCATATTTGTCATTTTTCTTTTGATTACTTTTAATGCGCCTAGTTTACACATTATTTGCATCAAAGTCTTTTCTATATTTCCAGAAAGACTTTTGCCTCTATCTTCGTCTGATTTTTCCAGAGACTCTGACTCTCTCTCAGATTCACTTTCACTTTCGGTTTCAGTCGTAACTGGGATTTGTAGTTCTGGAAGCTCCTGTTTGCGCATGCTCCTTCCTTCATGTTTGCGCAGTTCTCGTTGATCTTTTCCTTTAGAAATGGTCGATGTTGCTGCAGTTTCCTGTTCTGTATCGCCGGCGGTATCACGTACCTGAGCCCGCGGTTCTTTGGCAGAAGTGGGCCTTGACTCTGTTCCAACTTGCGTTGCCTTCACGGTAGTAGTTTTCTTCATCTTCTGTTTGTGAGGCATAATTTGAAACAATCCGGAGTAGTTTATAAGTAACTTTTAGAAAGTATTGACTAACTTTTCTTCACTTAGACATTAATTTATTGATTTTTTACGGGAGAGCTGGGTTCCAGCGTCTCGATCCTACATCATCACGTGACGTCCCCCAGGATTTTCACTTTTAAGAAAATTTTTTCCATATAAATTAATCACTTTACACCATTTTGGCTTAAGAAAGGTTTCATAGGTATGCTGTACCTTTGTGGTGGGTGGGGGTGGGGTGGAAACACTTGTAGTCAGAGCCATTCAGCACAGAAACATCCCCTTCGGCCTACCACATCCGTAGTGATCATTAAGTAGCCATTGTACATAGATACTACATCCAAACACTCTGCTTGTAGCCTTCCAGGTCATGCTAAAATGTACTAATGTACCGTATCTTTTTGAACATTAGATGTTTGTTGTTCTTTTTTGTGTGTGGTTTTTTGTGGATTTTGTTGTGTTTCTTTGTTTGGTACATGTTTGCAAGATGATGTATTTCAAGGTTGTATATGGTTTACAAACTTTGATAATAAATTTATTTTGAACATTTCCCTCCATTTTGCGCTGATACTTCCAATTTTGCACTTAAAGAAAGCAAAATTGCTGTGGTAAAAATTGACTGAAGCTGCTTAATTTGCATTGATTTCTTTCTGCTGACAGTGATGGATACCATCACTGGAATCAATCTCAAAGATTTCATCAGGACAAAAATTCCATATGCCTTACCTGATGCACGTGCTTCAAATGAAAAGAAAGTTGACTTCTTAACTTGTTACTGATTTCGTATTGTGATTTGAACTTTCCCTACAGTTTGCTAGCTCAGTATCATAACCACAATGATTATAGTGCAGAACTCAATGGAAGTAATGCATAGTACATCAAACTCTACAGCAATGTTCCCTCTAAAGCATGCACATGCACACATTTTTTGCTATTAGTGCACAAAGGAATTTAAATTGCACACTAAAGGTTGTCACCCTCTGCCTCAATGGCATGTTAAGTTTATTTCATGATAGTACACAAACACAATCACATTTCTGATGCTGACAGCGTTAACAATGTGGAGTTTGCAATGATTTGTCAGCAAATTTCAGAACTGGTTTATTTATACCATTTTTAATTGAAGAAATTATTGATTCACTATATCAAATTCCAAAGAAGCAAAGGACATGAAGTGCAAAAGAACTAATGGTCCAATTAAAACAGAATGGCTTAATGAAACACTAAAAGCTGTTACACTAGAAGCTCATGAGGTCAGGATTTATTTTATTTCTTTTAAACAATGAACAACAAACTGGGCTTGTCATCCTTGGAATATCTTCAGGTTTACTTCTACTTAAAAATTCAGTGTGCACTTATTGTTGTCACTGGGCAAAAAAACTGCAGAACACAAGATTTTTGCTGGTCATTACAAATTGGGGGAATATTGCTCTGTAGGAGCAGATTAATTATATGCAAACCTAATAAAATGAAACCACTCAATTTCAATGTGAAGCCATTGATAGGGGTAGGCTCTATTGTACACCTTTAAATTTGTTACTTTGTAATAAGTTTAACAATAAGTAAATTCATTTAGGTCTTTTCATTTAGATGTGTACATACAATTCATACTGCACTTTGAAACTCAATTATGAAGACTCTCAAAATTAAAATCTCTCCCAAGATTAAAGTAATAAAATGCATGATCATTTCTTTAGACCATAAGACATAGGTGTAAAATTAGATAATTCAGACCATCATGGCAGCAGCCGGGATGTGGATTACAAATTACAGCAGGAGATAGAAAAGGCATGTCAGAAGGGCAACGTCATGGTAATCGTAGGGGATTTTAATATGAAAGTGGATTGGGAAAACCAGGCCAATACTGGACCTCAGGAGAGAGAATTTATAGAATGTTAAGGGATGGCTTTTTATAACTGCTTGTTGTTGAGCCCACAAGGGGATCGGCTGTGCTGGAGTGGGTGTTGTGCAATGATCTGGAGCTGATAAGAGAACTTAACGTTAAGGAACCCTTAGGGAACAGTGTTTACAATATGACAGAGTTCTCTTTGAAATTTGATTGGGAGAAACTGAATTCCAATGTGTCGGTATTTCAGTTGAATAAAGGAAATTACAATGGCATGAGAGGAGAACTAGCCAAGGAAACAGAGAGCCTGTAGAGAGACTTAGATAGTTTAGGGGAATGGGCAAAGAAGTGGCAAATGAAATACGATGTTGGAAAGTGTACAGTCATGCATTTTGCTGGAAGAAATAAATGGGCAGACTATTATTTAGATACCCTAAAGGTTAACCTCCAGGTTGAGTCGGTGGTGAAGGCGGTGAATGCAATGTTGGCACTAATTTCTAGAGGAATAGAATACAAGAGCAGGAATGTGATGTTGAGGCTGTATAAGGCACTCGTGAGACCACACTTGGAGTATTCTGTGCAGTTTTGGGCTCCTTATTTTAGGAAGGATATACTGACATTGGAGAGGGTTCAGAGAAGATTCATGAGAATGATTCCAAGAATGAAAAGGTTTACCGTATGAGGAACATCTGGCAGCTCTTGGGCTGTACTCCCAGGAGAATGAGGGGGGGATCTCATAGAAATATTCCAAATATTAAAAGTCCTGAACAGATTAGATATGGCAAAGTTATTTCCCATGGTAGGGGAGTCTAGGACAAGAGGACACAACTTCAGGATTAAAGGACGTACACTTGGAAAAGAGATGCGGAGAAATTACTTTAGTCAGAGGGTGGTAAATCTGAGGAATTTGCTGCCATGAGCAGCTGTGGAGGCCAAGTCACTGGGTGCATTTAAGACAAATAGATACATTCTTGATTAGCCAGGACATCAAAGGATATGGGGAGAAGGAAGGGAAGTGGGGATGACTGGAAGAATTGGATCAGCCTATGATTGAACGGTGGAGCAGACTCAGTAGGCCGAATGGTCTACTTCTGCTCCTAGATCTTATGGCTGATTTAGTATCCATCTCAACCCCATTCTCCTGCCTTCTCCCCACAACCTTTGACACCCTTACTAATCAAGAACCTATCAACCTCCTCTTAAATATATCCAATGACTTGGCCTCCAGAGATCTTTGGCAATGAACTCCACAGATTCATCACCCCTGGCTAAAAGAATTCTTCCATCTCTGTCCCAGACTCTCAACATCCACTCTAATTAGGGCCTTCAATATTTGATAGGTTTCAATGAGATTCCCCCTCAATTCTTCTAAACTCTAGCAAGTAAAGGCTTGGAGCGACCATACACTTCTCACATGTTCACCCTTCCATTCCCAGGATAATTCATGAACCTCCTTCAGACCCTTTACAATCTTTCAAAGAGGATTGTATATTGATGAGAGATGAAGATGCATTCATAGAATGAAATTGGATTACATATCCCCAGTCTGAATAATGCTGACTAATTTGCGATCAAGATCAATGAAGCAGAATACTCAAAAAGTATTAGCATTTTCACTACCTGAATGGAAAGGCTTTCAGATCTGCTTTCAGAATTTTCAGAATTGTACTCCATGAATTGACGTGAACGATGATTACAACCTTTCTTGGGACACCAGCAAGGAAAACATTCATTGCAAAATGGACTGTATTTTAAAGTACTTGTAGTGATATGTCACCATCAAACAAGTCATCAATGTTCATCTCCATCAATTCGAGAAACGATTTGGAAAGGTTCAAAAATATACCAGCAGTTTCCTTTACAAACTTGGAAAATCTAAGTACTACTGCAGTGAAAATGCTCACCTTGTTTTTGGGGCCCAGATTTTTCTGTATTAGTATCTTTTCTCCTTCATCCACAAGGATTCCATGGTAATCATGGTAAGCTATCTCTCCAAGGGTCAGTGCTTCTGGGGAGATTGGTAGCAGGCCACACTTCATTGCAGACACCTGACAAAAACAAAATAGTTATTATAACATTTAATCAAAAAGCCAGTACTTGAGCAACAAAATCAAATTTAAATATTTATCTTAAAATCATCAATTACAATAATTTCCACACAAAATAACATTAAAAACCCAATTACAATTAATTCTTAACAGATATCAATGATCAGCCTTGCAGTTAATAAAATAATTTAGCTATTTCAACAATTTGAGTCTCACACCAGCATGGTCAGAAACAATTGTTACCCTACAGCCATCGGGCTCCTGAACCAATGAAGACATCTTCAATCGCCTCAATGCTAAACTGTCTCCACAACCAACTGGCTCACTTTCAAGAACTAAAGAACTACAACTCATTCTCTAATTTTATTTTAAATTTTTTATTTTGGCACACTTTATCCTCTTTTGCACATTGGATGTTTGTCAGTCTTTGTTATTCAGTTTTCAACAAACTTTATTTATTTATTTTCCTGTAAGCAAATAAATCTCAAGGTAGCATATGGAAACATATGTACTTTGATCATAAATTTACTTTGAACTTCATAAGGCATGGATTTATTTTTATCCTCTATACAATTTGGTCTAAATGAAAACTAATTTAGAAATAAAATGTAGTTTGTGATTACTTCTTTCCCCAACAAAACTATACTTTGAAACATTACAGAAATAATTGCAACAATTGTTTTATAAAATAAATTACATTGGAATCTGAAGAAATTACTCTGAGTAATGAAATTATCAGATTTTACCAGACTAATAAATATCCTGATTCTCCTGCAACAATAAATTTTACTGAAAACCTGATGTTTAATGACTCTCAAGAGGCTGTTTTGTAAAAAGATCAGTGCTGATGATGCTACCAGTACCCCTATAATCTCTAAATCCTCCAATTATTTGCATCATAAAGTGACCTTTTGAATCACACTTCTCACTAAAAGGCCATCATCCAACAGTAAGTGGAACCATTACAAATGATATTCACATATTGTGAACAAATAAATAATATTAAAATAAATTTTACGATCCCATAAGGCCAGTTACACCAAGAAAGTTAAATGGTGGAAAATATCATATTGAACAGATTAGAAAATATTTCCAAATTGAAAGTGCACTGTAAATTCATGTATTCTGAAAGATATGAAAACAAATGAGAACCTACTGCAGCCCCAGCTGGTGTGTGAATGTGTACGATGCAGCGGACGTCTGGCCGAGTTGCATAGATCGCAGAGTGCAAGGTAAAGCCAGCTTGGTTTATTCCCAAATTGGTACAACCACGATCAATTATATCACCTTGAAGGTTAACTTTAACCTGTAAAACACAGACCAATTTAAACTACTTTTACAGACAGTCAATGTTAAACATCATTACCTTAAACTGGACTTTTCTCAAGGAAAGACACACAAAATGCTGGAGGAACTCAGCAGGCCAGGCAGCATCTATGGCAAAGAGTAAACAATCAACAATTCAGGCCGAGACATCAAGTGTTTACTCTTTTCCATAGATGCTGCCTGGCCTGCTGCGTTCCTCCAGCAACTTGTGTGTGCTGCTCTGATTTCTAGTATCTGCATATTTTCTCAAGACCAGATATGTTAAAAACGCAGGGTTTTTTTCATGTCAGTACCCATTAAGGCAAATAGATAGGTTCTTGATTAGCCAGGTGCTGGTCATCCAGTAAAGGTGATCCCCAACCTCACCATCATGGAGGAGTCGAGTTGCAAGAAAACCATCTATAAATCAAGATTTTTCGAGTCATAAAACTCCACTTCCCCATTGAATCCCATGTTTTAAGTGGAAATGCATTCCTATAGGATATTTTTCCCCTCAAAAGTAACGATCCCAATATTTCACCTCCACATAAATTTAAAGAACTAACTTATTCCACATATTGGACCTTTATGTCGTGATCTATGAATTATGTAGGGATGTGGGGGGGGGGGGGGTTGAAGAGGTTGCTTTTAGCAGTTGCTTATTTGGAATATGATTGAGCTTTACAAGGGAATGCTCCACAAGTTTTATAGCTTTATAGATGGAGTAAGAAATTAAATGCAGGTGAAACTTGAATATGTGCCACTACTCACCAAACTTGATGCTGTGACCTCACTGTAAAGAAGGCCAAAAGGGACAATGAGAAAGTGTTCCTGTTCTGAGCTGACTCGCACCTATGCAAAAGATCAATACGCTGCATTTAAATATTACTCATTGGCAAAACAACCAACATCAAACATGCACAAAAAGTCATTTGTTTTTAAGGTGACAGAAGTAGCCATCTTAAATAGAGATTTTGCTCTAAGTAGCTGATAACTTGTGATCTTCTCAAGAGCACTAGGTCATGATTCTACCCTATGTTAGTTTGTTCAATCCAGCATATGCATAACCTGGAAATATGAGTGAGCTTGAGTAAGAAAATAAGTGAGGTTAATGAACCTGAAAGCTAATAGAACTCAAATGACTTAATGAGTTACACCTCAGAGCTTTTAAAGAAGATTGCTAAGGAGAGAATGAATGCTCTATCATTTTTAAAGAATTTATTAATTCTCAGAATCAGGTTTATCATCACTGACATGTGTCATGAAATTTGTTGTTTTGTGGCAGCAGTACAGTGCAAAAACAACAAATTACTATAAGTTGCAATTAGAAATAAAAAAATAAAGATGTAGTGCAAAACGAAAGGAAAATAGTGAGATCATGTTTATGGACCATTCTGAAATCTGATGGTGGACGGGAAGAAACTGTTCCTAAAATGTCGAGTTGGGTGCCTTCTGACTCCTGCAGTTCCTCCCTGGAGAGCACATCCTGGATGACTAGACTCCCTTAATGATGGATGCCGCATTGAGGCATCGACTTTTGAAGTGCTCAATGGTGGAGAGACAGGTGTTTATTGATTACAACTCGCCATTCAACACCATCATCCCTTCACAGTACTGATTAAAAAGCTTCAAAACCTACGTAATGCCCCAGCCTTTCACCATTCCCCATTTCTGGCTCCCTCTTTCACCTCATCTCCATACCTGCCCATCACATCCCTCTGGAGCTCCCCCTCTTTCTTCCATTGTGTTCTACCCTCCCACCTTCTATCAGATTCTCCCTCTTTCAACCTTTCATCTCTTTCCTCAATCAACTCTCCATCTCTTTACCTCCACCCCCTCCATCTCCCAGTTTCACCTATCACCTTATACTTTTATCTCCCTTCCCACCACCTTACTCTGACCTCTCCCCTTCCATCCCCTGAAGATGGGTCTCAGCCCAAAACACCAACTGTTTATTCTTTTCCATAGATGCTGTCTGGCCTGCTGAGTTCCTCCAGCATTTTATGTGTTGCTTCAAAACCAAGGCCTCTGTACCTCCCTCTGCAATGGATCCTCAACCTCCTCACTGGGAGACCAGTCAGTGCTGCACACTCTGCTATAGTTTCAACAGATTGGAAAATAACAAATGGGATCCCGTTATTTATGAAAGGAGAGAGAAAACAGAGCCACTGACCAGTTAGAATTACATCAGTAAAGAAGAAATTGCTGGATATAAAACAGATGTAATATCAAGACATTTAGAAAATAATAATGTGATTGAACAGTCAACATGCAGTTACAGAAGAAAATTATGTTTGGCTAATCACTGTGCGTTTTGACAGAGTAAATGAGAGAAAACCAGAGGATGTCATTTACTAGATTTTCAGAAAGCTTCTAACAAGGTAGAGCATATAGAATTGGGGGTAATATACCAATAAAGGCAGAACTGGTAAACAGAATAGAAATAAACAACTCCTTCTATTAGTAGACTATGATTAACGGTTTACCACAGGGTGCTTTGGCTTCACCTAATTAGAATCAGTAAATACTGTATCTGGAGTTCTCTACCCTGCAGCTCTGTGGATACACAGTTATTGATCAGTGTATGTTTCTGGATATCAACACAGATCAAGGGAAATGGGGTTAGGAGTGGAAATTATTTTCCCAAATGATAGACCAGGTTTGAAGACTGAAGCACAAATACCACGACAATGTCTTATATTCCATATTCTCTGAACATATTTAAAGTGGGATGTCTTCTCTATACAGGACATTTAGAATTAATGCCATTCTGTTATTTATGATGTGGCAGAATGAATCATTTTATGCTTCATAATATAAACACATTGAATCATTATATATTAATAAGCACAATGAGTCAAATTAACACAATTGTATTTTGCATATGGATCTATGACTGTACCTCCATTTATGTGGGACAGCATGCTTGCATCTTTGATTACTGTTAAAAGTTCATTCAATTATGCAAGATCGTTCTGCAATTTTAAAACCCAGGATACAAAAATATTGACATTTCAGTTGCAAGCAACTAGGAAGTAGGCATCAGGAAATTACTTGCCAAAGAAAGTCAGTAAACTCACTTTTAAAGCTGCTATAAGGAACCCATAATGTTGTTCAAACGCTAACATTCTTCTAAACAGGCTTCCATCCTTGCACTAGCTTCCCAAGATGACACCAAGCTTTAAACTCCACTGAGCTGCATCTCAGATTTAGATGTATTTCTAACCGTTCCTTTTTAAAGTTCATAAGGATGGTTTTGCGGACAGTTAGGGGTCAGGTCAGAATCTAAGTCTCCACTACACATTCAAATGACAGCAAAGCAAATGTGGAACATACGTTTTCAGATGTCAGACTGGCAGAAAGTGGATGAGGGAGCCAAGTTTAGAGGGTCCAAATTTAGAAGTTCCGCATGGATAGGAGGAACGAGTTTTAATGATCCTCTAGGTTCATGAATCGGTGAGAGCAGAGATTGAGGCCTAGTGTACAGTGATCAACATGCCCTGGGGCAAGTTTGCTGGAGGCTGGAGATTTGTTCTGGGGTGAAAGGACTGCGTATGTGCATAGGAAGGAGAAACTGGGCTTGTTGTGCTGTGCTGTTCAGAACATGATGGGCATGCTAGCTGGTGCTGAAATGTGCGGCGACACTTGCGGACTGCTCCCAACATATCCTTGCCAGTGTCAGTTAATGTGAATGGCGCACTTCACTCTATGTTTTGATGTATATATGATAAATAAATTTGAATCTTGTGTAAATAGTCCTTCCATTAACCCATCCTATTGGAATCTGGTAGCAAGTTATCAACTTATAGCTTTTTATTCTTGTGCTTAAATACTTAGTAGCCTTGTCTTGCCGTTTTACGGAAATATCCTCATCCACGGAAATCAAGTTACAGCGACAACTTCTCACTCTTATTCTGCAAGACAATCCCTTTTCTATCTTCTTGGGTTCAATAAACCATCAATGAAAAATGATCTCACTGAAAGATACAAAGTCTTAAAAGGAGTAGGCCACTTAGGACCTACTCCTAAGTAGGGAGGGGACAATTCTTCAGACTGTGGTGAATCTTTAGAATTCTAGCACATTCAGTAAATGCATTCAAAAGATTAATAGATTTGGGAAACAAGAACACAAATTTGTTGTTACAGATGTCCTGAACAGGTTCATTGTCATAAATCTGTAGATAACTCAACTATTGAAAGGTACTTTAAGACAATATATGGAGCTTGACTTACTGTTATGTGGTTATAGATAAGCTGTGACCATCCAAAGAGGTCCGCTAATCTGTGGAAAGCAGCCAGCTTACATCGCAGCAATTTCTCTCCTTTCTCATATGCAACAGATTCAGATCCACGGAGATCATTCACTGGGGTAACCATTCCTAGACCTTAAATAGGAATACATGAAAGTTTACAGTATGCATATAGTTAACAATCTTATAATATTTAGTTAAATATATTTATTCAGCACAGATCGATTACATATAAAACTAAATGCAAAAGACACCAGATGTTTTATAAATGATTCTTCAGATTCACCAAAACTAATTCAATTATGCTTACTAAATCATTGGAACACTCACACTTTGTTGACCTTTCTTGCAAGTCATTCAGATCAGAATCTTATAATGCCTAACAAGATCATATCAAGAATTTGTGGGTTCAAAACTGGCTCTTGATTTGAGGACAATGAGAAGCTAACATTTCAGTCCAATACTCAACAGTAAGGCCTGATATTTCTGAACAAGATCTCCAGCTATTAACTTAAACAGTATATCACTCTAAGTTTTAAAATGTCAGTGATGGAGTAACCAAAAATAGTGGTCAGCAAAGGTCACAGTGGGGCTTTCTGTTATTTAAGGCAACCAATTTTTCCAACACATATTGGTCACACATCAGCCCAAGTTTGGTCAATGCCTAGGTCATGCTCTGGACTTGTAGGCTCAGGTTTATTGCTATAAGTATTCTAAATTGAAATGAATACTTCCAAACCATCAACTTTACAGTCTGGATTTTAATGAAATAAACTACGACCCTGCACACATTGCCATTGTGAAAAATAAAGCAGTGAGGGTCTTTTGGAACTTAGTTTTGAGGGGAGGTGGCAGGGGTACAGGGAAAGAAAGAAATTATCAAGTGTTGTAGCCAACATGCACCATCAAAACTAATCAACAATTAACTAATTAAGGGCTGACCCCTGCAGGCCAGCTGTCCTGTCAGTGCTGCTCTCCAGTGTTCTCTCCCTTGGAGATTCAGTGTTAAATAGGGAACTGCTGCATACTTACACTTACAGAAAGTAGCTTTTGGACAACATCCCATTCACCGTCAATCTTCAGGCCATGCCACTCAGGGACTCGAGCTATCATTTGTAACTGCATATGCTATCATAGCTATATGTGACTGTATGTAATGTTTTGCATCTTGGCCCCAGAGGATCAGTTTCATTTAGTTTTATACATGTGTATGGTTGAATGACAATTAAACTTGAACATTCCCATAAAAGGTGCCTGTAATAAACAAAATGTGGCTATAATTTGTTTTTAAATGCTTTTGGATTCTACAAAAGATGTTATACAAGCACTAATTCTTTCTCTTCCTGGACAAAGTTAACTCCCAGAGGAGAATTATAATTCAAATTATTTGCAGATGCTGCCCGACCTGCTGAATTCCTCTTGCATTTTGTGTGTGTTGCTTTGGATTTCCAGCATTTGCAGAATTTCTAATTTTTATTATTTGGACATGTATTGCTCTCAGAGAAATAGCAGCAAACAGCGAGAGTTTAATAAATTCTAACTAGCCAATGTGCATGCGTACAATATACATATTTTACATAGGTTATTAGCATACCTTCAGCTGAGACACACTCCTAGCGTTGCGGTCATTAGCCAAAATCACCAACCTATTATTTTCCTGCTGAGGCCAAATAATAATTCTATGGTGATGTTGAAATAAAGATTTTGTACATAAATAAAATGATTTAGATTAAACATGAAGTTGTATCTGAACAGACAGCAAAGAGTCAGTACAAATTAAATTGTAGAATCAGATATAAAACAGAAAATGCTCGAAAAGTTTAGCAGATTTGGCAGCATCTGTAGACAAAGAAACACAAGAGTTATTGCTCAGTTTTGACAGACAAGCTAGTTTTCAGCTACAGAGAATGAGGGGGAGGGATGAATAGAAACAAAGGGAATAAGTAATGGCGTCAGTTTAAGGCAGATTATAATACTTTATCAGAGTTATGCGTGATGGGTAATTAATAGTTGGGCTCTGTGTTATGCTCGGTAGACTAGCTCACATTAATGAAATGAGGAAAAATTAAGGCAAAACAACAGATAGATAACTGTCAGAAACTACCAGTTCTAGCAGACAGGTGAAGAAATGTCCAAAGACGAAGACCATTTGATGGCTCTGGCCCTATACTCGCTGGAATTTAGAAGCGTAAGGTGGGAAGTGGTATCTTATTTAAACATATTGAATATTGAAAGGCTTAGATAGAGTGGTTGTGGAGAGGATGTTTCCAATAGTGGGGGAGTCTAGATCCAGAATGTTCCGCCTCAGTAAGAGGACATCCCTTTAGATAAGAGATAGAGAAATTTCCTTAGCCAGGGGGTAGTGAATTTGGAATTCATTGCCATGGATGCTGTGGAAGCCAAATCAACACCAAAGCAGAGGTCAATAGGTTTTTGATCAGTAAGGGCATCAAAGGTTATGAGAGAAGTCAGGAGAATAAAGTTGAGGGGGAAAATAAATTGGTCATGATTGAATGATGGAGCATACTCAATGGGCTAAATGGCCTAATTTTGCTCTTATGTCTCATGGAAAATTCAATACCAACTCCTGCAGACTAATCGGAATTTCATTTCTCCATTGTTGAGGAGACCACCTTGTGAACATGAAGCAGTAGACAAGATGAAAGTGCAAGTGATTCACTTCTTTACTTGGAAAGACCAGGCCTCTGAGTTATTGACAGGGGTGAAAGGACAGCTGTTGCAAATACAGCAATTGCATAGAAAAACGCCATAGATGAGGAGTCTCAAAGAGCAGACCAGGGTGTTGCGAAGTCAGCAATTCCTTCTAAATGCTGAAAGGAGGGAGGAGAAGAATGTGTGTCTGATAGTGGAAACACTGTCACGTATATAAAAAAAAAAGGTCTTTGGCCCACCCTGACCATCAAGTAACACACAAAATGTTGGAGAAACTCCGCAGGTCAGGCAGCTCCTTTGAAGGGGAATAAACAGCTGTCATTTTGGGCCAAGACCCTTCATCAGGACTGGAAAGCGCTGTCATCAGGACCTTTTCCCTGACCTGGTCTTACCTATGGCCTGTTGGCTTCTACTCCTTTAACCTCCCCCTATTTAAAGATGCCAAATTTGTAAATTAACCAGCTGGTTCCCACCTTCACTTTCCTTCCTCAGTTAAGCTGGAAGTGAGTGGGCTTGGTTCCTTTTCCAGGCTTTTCCCTAGTACTGTAACTAGTAGAGGGGGGAAAATGTCACCCAAAGCAACCTATGATCTGTGGCATAAAAACTTATTCATATCCAAAGGAATACTGGGAACTCAGCTGTCTCCAGCAAGTAATTTACATAACTCTTTTAGAAACACAGGAAAAACCTACAACACAATACAGGCCCTTCAACCCACAATGCTGTGCCAAATATGTACTTTAGATATTACCCAAGGTTACCCACAGCCCTCTACTTTTCTAAGCTCCATGTACCTATCCAGGAGTGTCTTAAAAGACCCTATTGTATCTGCCTCCACCACCATCACTGGCAACCCATTCCACACACTCACCACTCTCTGCGTAAAAAAAAACGTGCCCCTGTCATCTCCTCTGTACCTGCTTCCAAGCACCTTAAAACTGTACCCTCTTGTGCTAGCCATTCCAGCCCTGGGAAAAAGCCTCTAACTATCCACACAATCAATGCCTTTCATCATCTTCTATACCTCAATCGGGTCACCTCTCATCCTCTGTCGCTCCAAGGAGGAAAGGTCGAGTTCACTCAACCTATTCTCGTAAGGCATGCTCCCCAATCCAGGCAGCATCCCTGGAGATCTCCTCTGCACCCTTTCAATAGTTTCCACATCCTTCCTGTGGTGAGTTGACCAGAAATGAGCACAGTACTCCAAGTAGGGTCTGGCCAGGGTCCTATACCTCTCGGTTCTTGAACTCAATCCCACGGTTGATGAAGGCCAATACTCTGTATGCCTTCTTAACCACATAGTTTACCTGCACAGCAGCTCTGAGTGTCCTATGGACTCAGACCCCAAGTTCTCTCTGATCCTCCACACTGCCAAGTGTCTTACCATTAATACTATATTCTGTCATCATATTTGACCTACCAAAATGAACCACTTCACACTTATTTGGGTTGAACTCCATCAGCCTCTTCTCAGCTCAGTTTTGCATCCTATCGATGTCCCACTGTAACCTCTGACAGCCCTCCATACTATCCACAACACCCCCAACCTTTGTGTCATCAGCAAATTTACTAACCCATCCCTCCACTTCCTCATCCAGGTCATTTATAAAAATCAGAAAGAGTAAGGGTCCCAGAACAGATCCCTGAGGCACACCACTGGTCACCAAACTGCATTCAGAATATGACCCATCTACAACCACTCTTTGCCTTCTGTGTGCAAGCCATTTCTGGATCCACAAACAAGATCCCCTAAGATCCCATGCCTCCTTACTTTCTCAATATGCTTCACATGGGGTACATCATCAAATGCCTTGCTGAAATCCATACACTCTATATCTACTGCTCTACCTTCATCAATGTGTTTAGTCACATCCTCAAAAAAATGCAATCAGGCTTGTAAGGCACAACCTGCCTTTGACAAAGCCATGATGACTACTCCTAATCATATTATGACTCTCCAAATGTTCATAAATCCTGCCTTTTAGGATCTTCATCAACTTACCAACCACTGAAGTGAGACTCACTGGTCTGCAATTTCCTGAGCTATCTCTACTCCCTTTTTTGAATAAGGGAACAACATAGAACCATAGAACCTCAGAACTTTACAGCACAGCCTTTTGGCCCTTCTGTGCCGAACCATTTTTTTCCCTAGTCCCACTGACCTGCACCTGGTCCATATCCCTCCATACACCTCTCATCCTTCCAGTCCCTCAGGAACCACTCCTGTCCCCACTGACGATGCAAAGTTCACTGCCAGAGGCTCAGCAATCTCCTCCCTTGCCTCCCACAGTAGCCTGGGGTATATCTTATCTGGTCCTGATGACTTATCCAATTTGATTCTTTCCAAAAGCTCAACACATTCTCTTTCTTGATATCTATATGCTCAAGCTTTTCAGTGCACTGTATATCATCCCTACAATTGCCAAGGTCCTTTTCCACAGTGAATACTGAAGCAAAGTATTCATTAAGTACCCCCCACTACCTTCGCCGGTTCCATACACACTTTTCCACTGTTCCACTTAATTGGTCCTATTCTCTCATGCCTTATCCTCTTGCTGTTCACATACCTGTAAAATGCCTTGAGGTTTTCCTTAATCCTGCTCACCAAGGCCTTCTCATGGCCCCTTCCGGCTCTGCTAATTTCATTCTTAAACTCCTTCCTGCTAGTTTTATAATCTCCTAGATCTCTATCATTACCTAGTTTTTTGAACCTTTTGTAAAGCTTTTCTTTTCTTCTTCACTAGGTTTTCAACCGCCTTTGTACACCACAGTTCCTGTATCCTACCATCCGTTCCCGATCTCATTGGAACGTACCTGTGCAGAACACCACACAAATATTCCCTGAACATTTGCCACATTTCCGCCATACATTTCCCTGAGAACATCTGTTCCCAATTTATGCTTCCAAGTTCCTGCCTGATAGCTTCATATTTCCCCTTACTCCAATTAAATGCTTTCCTAATTTGTCTGTTCTTGTCCCTCTCCACTGCTATGGTAAAGGAGTTAGAATTGTGATCACCATCTTCAAAATGCTCTCCCACTGAAAGACCTGACACCTGACCAGGTTCATTTCCCAATACCAGATCAAGTACAACCTCTCCTCTTGTAGGCTTATCTATATACTGTGTCAGGAAACCTTCTTGAACATATCTAACAAAGTCCATCCCATCTGAACCCCTCGCTCTAGAGAGATGCCAATCAATTTTTGGGAAATTAAAATCCCCCTGTTATTACTGCACCATTCCAGAATCCAGCCCTCAGCAATTCTAGTTTAAACTCTCCCCAATAGCCTTACAAACCTCCCTGCCAGGATACTGGTTCCCCCTCGGATTCAAGTGCAACCCGTTATTTTTATACAGGTCATACCAGCCCCAAAAGAGGTCTCAGTGATCCAGAAATCTGAATCCCTGCCTCTTGCTCCAATCCCTCAGCCACACATTTATCCTCCACCTCTATTCCTATACTCACTGTCACATAACCATATAACAAACACAGCACGGAAACAGGCCATCTCGGCCCTCCTAGTCCGTGCCGAACTCTTAATCTCACCTAGTCCCACCTACCCGCACTCAGCCCATAACCCTCCACTCCTTTCCTGTCCATATACCTATCCAATTTTACCTTAAATGACACAACTGAACTGGCCTCTACTACTTCTACAGGAAGCTCATTCCACACAGCTATCATTCTCTGAGTAAAGAAATACCCCCCTCATGTTTCCCTTAAACTTCTGCCCCCTAACTCTCAAATCATGTCCTCTCGTTTGAATCTCCCCTACCCTAATGGAAACAGCCTATTCACGTCAACTCTATATATCCCTCTCAAAATTTTAAATACCTCGATCAAATCCCCCCTCAACCTTCTACGCTCCAATGAATAGAGACCTAACTTGTTCAACCTTTCCCTGTAACTTAAGTGCTGAAACCCAGGTAACATCCTAGTAAATCGTCTCTGCACTCTCTCTAATTTATTGATATCTTTCCTATAATTCGGTGACCAGAACTGCACACAATATTCTAAATTTGGCCTTACCAATGCCTTGTACAATTTTAACATTACATTCCAACTTCTGTACTCAATGCTTTGATTTATAAAGGCCAGCATTCCAAAAGCCTTCTTCACTACCCTATCTACATGAGACTCCACCTTCAGGGAACTAGGCACTGTTAATCCTAGATCTCTCTGTTCCACTGCATTCCTCAATGCCCTACCATTTACCCTGTATGTTCTATTTGGATTATTCCTGCCAAAATGTAGAACCTCACACTTCTCAGCATTAAACTCCATCTGCCAACGTTCAGCCCATTCTTCTAACCGGCATAAATCTCCCTGCAAGCTTTGAAAACCCACCTCGTTATCCACAACACCTCTTACCTTAGTATCATCGGCATACTTACTAATCCAATTTACCACCCCATCATCTAGATCATTTATGTATATTACAAACAACATTGGGCCCAAAACAGATCCCTGAGGCACCCCGCTAGTCACCGGCCTCCATCCCGATAAACAATTATCCACCACTACTCTCTGGCATCTCCCATCTAGCCACTGTTGAATCTATTTTATTACTCCAGCATTAATACCTAACGACTGAACCTTCTTAACTAACCTTCCATGTGGAACTTTGTCAAAGGCTTTGCTGAAGTCCATATAGACTACATCCACTGCCTTACCCTCGTCAACATTCCTCGTAACTTCTTCAAAAAATTCAATAAGGTTTGTCAAACATGACCTTCCACACACAAATCCATGCTGGCTGCTCCTAATCAGATCCTGTCTATCCAGATAATTATTAATACTATTTCTAAGAATACTTTCCATTAATTTACCCACCACTGATGTCAAACTGACAGGTCTATAATTGCTAGGCTTACTTCTAGAACCCTTTTTAAACAATGGAACCACATGAGCAATACGCCAATCCTCCGGCACAATCCCCGTTTCTAATGACATCTTAAAGATCTCCGTCAGAGATCCTGCTATCTCTACACAAACTTCCCTCAAGGTCCTGGGGAATGTCCTGTCAGGACCCGGAGATTTATCCATTTTTAAATTTCTTAAAAGCGCCAGTACTTCCACCCCTTTAATTGTCATAGGTTCCATAACTTCCTTACTTGTTTCCCACACCTTACACAATTCAATATCCTTCTCCTTAGTGAATACCAAAGAGAAGAAATCGTTCAAAATCTCTCCCATTCTCCCTCGGCTCCACACATAGCTGACCACTCTGATTCTCTAAGGGGCCAATTTTATCCCTCACTATCCTCTTGCTTTTAATATAACTGTAGAAACCTTTCGGATTTACTTTCACCTTATTTGCCAAACCAACCTCGTATCTTCTTTTAGCTTTTCTAATCTCTTTCTTGAGATTCCTTTTACATTCTTTATATTCCTCAAGCAATTCCTTTACTCCATGCTGCCTATATCTATTGTAGACATCCCTCTTTTTCCGAACCAAATTTCTAATATCCCTTGAAAACCATGGGGATTTCAAACCTTTAACCTTTCCTTTCAACCTAACAGGAACTTAAAGATTCTGTACCCTCATAATTTCACCCTTAAATGACCTCCATTTCTCTATTACATCCTTCGCATAACACAACTTGACCCAATCCACTCTCTCTAAAACCCTTCGCATCTCCTCAAAGTTAGCCTTTCTCCAATCAAAAATCTCAACTCTAGGTCCTGTCCTGTCCTTCTCCATAATTATACTGAAGCTAATGCTATTGTGATCACTGGACCCAAAGTGCTCCCCAACACATACATCTGTCAGCTGACCTATCGCATTCCCTAACAGGAGGTCTAATACTGCCCCATCTCTAGTCAGTACTTCTATGTATTGTTGCAAAAAACTATCCTGCACACATTTCACAAACTCTAAACCATCCAGCCTTTTGCAGAATGAGCTTCCCAGTCTACGTGTGGAAAATTAAAATCTCCCACAATCACCACCTTGTGTTTACTACAAATATCTGCTATCTCCTTACACATTTGCTCTTCCAACTCACGCTCCCCATTAGGTGGCCTATAATACACTCCTATCAGTGTTACTACACCTTTCCCATTCCTCAATTCCACCCAAATAGCCTCCCTAGAGGAGCTCTCTAATCTATCCTTCCAAAGCACCGCCATAAGATTTTCTCGGATAAGCAATGCAACACCTCCTCCTCTGGCCCCTCCTACTCTATCACACCTGAAGCAACTAAATCCAGGAATATTTAGTTGCCAATCACACCCTTCCTGCAACCATGTTTCACTAATAGCTACAACATCATAATTCCAGGTATCAATCCACACTTTAAGCTCATCCACCTTTCTTACAATGCTCCTAGCGTTAAAATAGATACATTTAAGATACTCTCCACCTCCTCCTCTCTTTTCATCCCTAACACTGCATTCAAATTTATTATCCTTTTCTTTCTTCTCCCCTACATCTTCGGGCTGAGCGCATCCCTTCTCCATCACCTGCCTTTCCTCCCTCACACACTGTCTCTTTACTTGCTCTACTGGTGAACTAACCTCCTCTCCCATAGTTTCCTCAAATTGATTCCCGCCCCCCCCCCCAATCTTACTAGTTTAAAGTCTGCCCTGTAGCCCTAGCAAACCTCCCCGCTAGGATATTGGTCCCCCCAGGATTCAAGTGTAACCCGTCCTTCTTGAACAGGTCACGCCTGCCCCAGAAGTCGTCCCAATGATCCAGAAACTTGAATCCCTGCCCCCTGCACCAATCCCACAGCCACGCATTCATCCTCCACCTAATTCCATTTCTACTCTCACTGTCGCGTGGCACAGGCAGTAATCCCGAGATTACTACCTTTGCGGTCCTTCTTCTTAACTGCCTTCCTAACTCCCTATACTCACGTTTCAGGACCTCTTCCCCTTTCCTACCTAAGTCATTGGTACCTACATGTACCACGACCTCTAGCTCCTCCCCCTCCCACTTCAGGATATCTTGGACGTGATCAGAAACGTCCCAAACCCTGGCACCAGGGAGGCAAATTACCATCCGGGACTCCCGATCACCTCCACAGAACCGCCTGTCTGAACCCCTGACTATCGAGTCCCCTATTACTATGGTCGTCTTTCTTCTATCCCTACCCTTCTGAGCTACAGGGCCGTCCTCTGTGCCGGAGGCCCAGCCACTGTCACTTCCACCAGGTAGGCTGTCCCCCACAACAGTACTCAATGTATTCAGCCCCACATGGCACAAGCAATAATCCTGAGACCTAGCTTTGAGGTTCTGTGTCTCAGTTTCTTTCCCAACTTTCTGTAGTTTGTTTTCAGGACCTCCTCCCTTTTCCTACCTATGTCATTGCTACCAACATGTACCACAACCTCTGGCTGTTCACCTTCCCACTTCAGGATGTTGTGGACACGCTCAGAAACATCCCAGGCCTTGGCATCTGGAAGGCAAACTCCCATCCATGTTTCTTTCCTGTGCCCACAGAATTGCCTGCCAGCCCCGTGAAATAAAGAGTCCCCTATCACTGCTGCGATCCTCTTTCTTTCCCTACCCTTCTGATCCACAGGACCAGACCCTGTGCCAGAAGCATAGCCACTGTTGCTTTCTCCAGGTAGGTCGTCCTTCCCAACAGAACTCAAACAGGAGTACTTTTATTAAGGGGGACAGCCACAGGGCTACTCTCTAGTATCTGACTCTTGCCCTTCCATCTCCTGATTGTTACCCACTTATCTGTCTCCTAAGAAACATAGAAAATAGGTGCAGGAGTAGGCCATTCAGCCCCAAGCCTGCAACACCATTCAGTATGATCATGGCTGATCATCCAACTCAGAACCCTGTATCTGCTTTCTCTCCATACCCCGATCCCTTTAGCCACAAGGGCCATATCTAACTTCCTCTTAAATATAGCCAATGAACCGGCCTGAACTGTTTCCTGTGGCAGAGAATTCCACAGATTCACCACTGTGAATGCTTCCTTTCACAATGCATCCTTTTAGCATCCTCCTCACAGCTAACACCGCCGCCCAGCTTCGTGTCATCCGCAAACTTGGAGATGCTGCATTTAATTCCCTCGTCTAAATCATTAATATATACTGTAAATAAGTGGGGTCCCAGCACTGAGCCATGCGGTACCCCACTAGTCACTGCCTGCCATTCTGAAAAGGTCCCGTTTATTCCCTCTCTTTGCTTCCTGTCTGCTAACCAATACTCTATCCACATCCCCAATACCGTGTGCTTTAAGTTTGTACACTAATCTCCTGTGTGGGACCTTGTCAAAAGCCTTTTGAAAATCTAAATATACCACATCCACTGGCTCTCCCCATCCACTCTACTAGTTACATCTTCAAAAAATTCTATAAGATTCATCAGACATGATTTTCCTTTCACAAATCCATGTGACTTTGTCCAATGATTTCACCTCTTTCCAAATGTGCTGTTATCACATCTTTGATAACCAACTCTAGCATTTTCCCCACCACCGATGTAAGGCCCTGGTATGGCTACTTACCTATAGCTCCTCTCTATAACCTCCTCACTTTCTCTGACCAGCTCGATGCACCTGGCGCAGATGTGGCCATCTGGGAGGCTGGGAATCTCCCAGACATCCCACATCTGAAACCCAGTCAGAACACTGGCCTCACAGACATACTTCCTATTCTTCACTAGTAACTTACCTCGCCTTCAACCATTATCGCTGAAGCCCCATCAAGCCTAAGCCCTCCTACTCTGACTTCCTCTACTCAGTTACCCGTTTTATAAAACAAAGCTGTCTTCTTTTTAAATTCTTCCCGCCAGTCTAACTCACTGATGTTCACACTCCTGCGTAGTCGTGCCTCAATCGAAGCTTTTTGGAAGCTTTCTCAAGTGTACAAAATAGTTATACTTACTCATGTTTAATGCAGCCATTCCTCCTTGTGGTGCAGCAGGATACATACTAGGCACATTTGTCGTCATGAAGTCAGCAATCTGTTGCAATGCAAGTAGACTAGTTGGAGTCTTTCCTTTCTTCAGCTGCTCTTGAATCATTGATTCCAATTCTTCACAGAAAGCCTAGAAATGAACAGACATCTTTTTCACAGTAATAAAGGCAGAAATATTATTTCTCTCCAAGGATACTTTTACTACTAGCAGGTATATAAAGAGCATGCTGTCAAACACTAACCAGAAAACTGACAGCAATCCATTTACTAAAGAGAGAACATGCAGCATCAATAATATTGCATTATTTTTAAATTAATAAAATGTTATTTGGCTATTGGGTGTGGGGAATGACACTATAATAAACCAGACTAAGTTTTCCTCCCACTAACGATCTTTGCCAATAAGGCAAATATTACATTCCTAAATACTAGAGTGGGTCCCAAACCTGGTAGGAAAACAAATCACTGTATTCCTCCTCCACACATCCTCCACCCCAGAGTGCTTTTCTATTTTTCTCAAGTAAAATTCACAAACTCACCTGAAATCTGGTATTTGTTTTTAAAATTTAGTTCTTTTTATTAAGGACATGAAAACATGTCAACTGCAGGATGTGTGCCTATGCATCTGCAGAGCAGCCCAGCAGAGGGGAGTTTACAGCAATAATAACTGGTGCTAACACAGTATGCTATAAATCAAAGTTCCTCAATAAAAGTTGCATTAAGTGTATTTTCCAAATAATAAAACATGCTTGATTTAAGCTTTATCACAAAATGAACTTAACCACAAAACTCAGCTCAATTAATGGTTTGAATTTCATTACCAGCGGTATAGTGAAAGGTCTTAACTCTGGTCAAAATAAAATTGCTCACGAATTCAGCATTTTCATTTGCTTTGACTTTGGAACGTGGGAAGAAACTGAAGCACCTGGAGGAAACCCACACAGCCACAGGGAGAACACAAACCCGAGAGACAGCAACAGGAATCAAACCCCAATGTTCGAGCTGACACTGTAACAGCATTATGCTAACCCTATGCTACCGCACCAACCCTATCCAAGGTTCTTAAAGGAAGTAGCTGCTGAGATTATGGACTTGCTGGTTGAAATTTTCCAAAATTAGCTGAATTCCAGAAGGGTACCAGAGATTTGGAAAACAGCCAGTGTGACTCTCTTGTTCAAGGGAGGAAGATTGAAGGCATGTAATTACAGGTGCCGTTCAATAAGGTCCTGCAGAAGAGACTTATAAATAAGATACAAATGCATGGAGTCCGGAGGAAGTGTATTGGCATGGATAGTGGATTGGTTAACCGATAGAAGGCAGAGAGCTGGTATAAATGGGTGTTTCTCTGGTTGGCAGTCAGTGGTGAGTGGGGTGCCACAGGGGTTGGTGCTGGGCCCACAGCTATTTACCATTTACATTGATGATTTGGAAGAAGGGACTGAGTGTAGTGTAACAAAATTTGCTGATGACTCCAAACTGAGCGGAAAAGCAAATTGTACAGAGGATGTGGAGAGTCTGCATAGGGATATAGATCAGTTAAGCGAGTGGGCTAAGGTCTGGCAGATGGAATATGATGTTGGTAAATGCGAGATCATCCACTTTGGAAGGAATAATAGCAGATTATTATTTAAATGGTAAGAGATTGCAGCATGCTGTTGTGCAGAGGCACTTTGGAGTGTTTGTTCATGAACCACAAAAAGTTGGCTTGCAGGTACAACAGGTTATTAAGAAGGCAAACAGAATATTGGCGTTCATTGCTAGAGGGATTGAATTCAAGAGCAGGGAGGTTGTGCTGCAACTGCAACACCAGTTGTACTGGTGAGGCTGCACCTGGAGCACCGTGTGCAGTTCTGGTCTCCATACTTGAGGAAGGATATACTGGCTTTGGAAGCAGTGCAGAGGAGGTTCACCAGGTTGATTTCAGGGATGAAGGGGTTAACCTATGAGGAGATATTGAGTTGTCTGAGACTATAGAAAAATGAGAGGGGAATCTTATAGAAACATACAAAATTTTGAAAGGGATAGATAAGACAGAAGTAGGAAAGTTGTTTCCATTGGAAGATGAGACTAGAACTAGGGGACTTTGCCTCAAGATTCAGGGGAGAAGATTTAGGATGGAGATGAGGAGAAACTGCTTTTCCCAGAGAGTGGTGAGTCTATGGAATTCTCTGCCCAGGGAAGCAGCTGAGGCTTCCTCACTAAATATACTTAAGAAGCAGTTAGATCGGTTTTTACATAGTAAGGGAATTAAAGGTTATTGGGAAAAGGCAGGTAGATGGAGCTGAGTTTACGAACAGATCAGCCATCATCTTACTGAATGGTGGGGCAGGCTTGATGGGCCAGATGGCCTACTCCTGCTCCTATTTCTTATGTTCTTATACAGATCAACTGAGTGATAAAGATGAAAACCTGGCAAATGCAGTTTAATGTGGGGAAAAGAGTGGGAGGTGATGCTCTTCGGTAAGATCAAAAAGGTTCCACAATTAACATCAACGCAGCGTCCACCCCAGCGATAACTACCCTGGCCATACCTGTACTCTCGAGAATCCAGTTCATTGAATGCCCCAGGGAATCATAAAAGGGCCAGATTGTTTTGCTGACTCAAAAGTACATCTCTAAGCTGTATCCAACACAACACAATTGGTCACTTGATCACCTTGCTCACCAAAGCTGTGAAACCACATTTTGCAAATCAAAATTAAAACAGAAATGAGCAGTGAAAGAGCTGGACTTGCTATACTCGCTATACCAAGTAAATGAAGACATGGAAACAACAAATTCACAAAAACAACCACATTTAATTTGTGCCAACTGTAAAGAACAGATTCACAATAAAAAGTGGAGAAGTAGGACATATTACAATTACAGTGTACATTGAAATGAACCACTGCTAAAAAAAAATGAGGGCACTCAACATCAGCTTGCAAGAGAAACAACTGGAATTTTACAGAGCCATTACACGTTAAAGTTTCCATGTGCTTCATATTTAATTAATCTAAAGGAAGCTCTGTTTCAGATAGTAACCAATGTCTTTTCCAATTCTTCACAATAACAATGAGAGAAATTCCAGTTTCTTTTATTAGTGACATTTGCTTAAAGAGAAAAGTTGATCAATATCAAAAGTGGAATTTCTTGTGTTGGTTAAACAGTAAGACAGGGTGTCTAGTATCTACTATAGCCTTCAGAAGTACAAAATTAAAATAAAAAATGCAAATGCTGGAGATTGAAATAGAAACAGTAAATGCTGTAAGCACTCAATAGGTCTGGCAACATCTGTGGAAAGAGAAAGTGAACTAGATGAAATTCTACCGTGGAGAAATATGAGATTGCAGATGCTTAAATCAAGCAAAGAATTACTAAGGAGGAACTCAGAAGGTCAAGCAGCGTCTGTGATGAAGGATTAGTTGACGTTTTGAATCATGATTTGATGCATCGATTCTGATGCAAGGTCATGACCCAAAACATTGGGCATCCCTCTGCCACCACAGACTCTGCTTAACCCAGAGTTCCTCTACAGGTCCAACCATACCTGCTGACTTCCAAAATTTCCCTCATTTCTGTTCTGAAATAACAGCATTGATTTATCATCTACAACAATAAAGCAGCCCCTCAGTATTATATTCATTTCATAACCAACACAGAATTCAGGTCGTACACTCACAACAATCTGACTCATAGTGCACTGACTAGCAGTAAATGGGAGCATCTACAAATAAGGCTAAACAAAAATGCTTCAAGTTTGACCCTAGAGGACAAAAGTTAATTGAACCTGAAGTCCAACACTTTGCTTATATTTTAACTCTATTGTTTTGAGGAGTTGCAGTTTGAGAAATTGACTAGTGAAACAGCTCATAAGGCTATGGTAAAATGGTTTTCAGAAATTACAAAATGAAATGAAATGTTCAGGAAACAATTTAATTAGTATCTCAAAAACTCCTGGAGTCAAGATCCTGGCAATTCTGTGCAAGTATGCACAGAAAACACAAGGCCTATTATCAATAATCTTACTGAATTGTCATGATTTTAATTAGGATAGTCAACCTCAACCCTTTATGTCCTAAAAACTGACGACAGCATTATGACATTTCAATTCATTGTAATCCTAATGTTTTAGACTCTCTGCCTCTGCTCAACAAGCCAGGCAGCAACTAGAACAAGAATTCCTTTACCAGCAAACATGAGGAAATTTGCAGATACTGGAAATTTAAACAACACACACAAAACGCTGGTGGAACACAACAGGCCAGGCAGCATCTATAAGGAGAAGCACTGTCGACGTTTCGGGCCGAGATGCTTCGTCAGGACTAACTGAAAGGAAAGATAGTAAGAGATTTGAAAGTAGTGGGGGGAGGGGGAAATGCAAAATGATAGGAGAAGACCAGAGGGGGTGGGATGAAGCTAGGAGCTGGAAAGGTGATTGGCAAAAGTGATACAGAGCTGGAGAAGGGAAAGGATCATGGGACGGGAGGCCTCGGGAGAAAGAAAGTGGGGGAAGCACCAGAGGGAAATGGAGAACAGGCAGAGTGATGGGCAAAGAGAGAGAGAGAGAGAAAAACAAACAACTAAATATGTCAGGGATGGGGTAAGAAGGGGAGGAAGGGCATTAACGTAAGTTAGAGAAGTCAATATTCATGCCATCACATGGCATGGCATCACATGGTTGGAGGCTACCCAGCCGGTATACAAGGTGTTGTTCCTCCAACCCTGAGTTTGGATTCATTTTGACAGTAGAGGAGGCCATGGATAGACATATCAGAATGGGAATGGGACATGGAATTAAAATGTGTGGCCACTGGGAGATCCTGCTTTCTCTGGCGGACCAAGCGTAGGTGTTCAGCGAAACGGTCTCCCAGTCTGCATCAGGTCTCACCAATATATAAAAGGCCACACCAGGAGCACCGGACGCAGTATACCACACCAGCCGACTCACAGGTGAAGTGTCGCCTCACCTGGAAGGACTGTCTGGGGCCCTGAATGGTGGTGTGGGAGGAAGTGTAAGGGCAGGTGCAGCACTTGATATACCACACCAGCCACTACCCGATGCAGACTGGGAGACCGTTTCGCTCCATCTCCTTCTGGTGCTCCCCCCTCACCCCGCCCTTCTTTCTCCCGAGGCCTCCCGTCCCATGATCCTTTCCCTTCTCCAGCTCTGTATCACTTTCGTCAACCACCTTTCCAGCTCTTAGCTTCATCCCACCCCCTCCGGTCTTCTATCATTTCGCATTTCCCCCTCCACTACTTTCAAATCTCTTACTATCTTTCCTTTCAGTTAGTCCTGACGAAGGACCTCAGCCCGAAATGTCGACAGTGCTTCTCCTTATAGATGCTGCCTGGCCTGTTGTGTTCCACCAACATTTTGTGTGTGTTGTTTAAATTCCTTTACCAGTTTTACTTAGATGCGCAATTCACACATCTCAGTCATAGTACTGCGGATCCAGACTCCTGTTATTGTGGTAATTAAGCAGAACATGGAATGAGAAGATCCTTTCACTTCTGTGTTTCAATTGCCAACAGGACAAAAATATTAAGGGAACAGAATTGGAAGCGTGGATTTACCTTAAGAGTGCTGGGAACTCAGGATTTAGAGATACTAGAGATATGGGCAAAGCCATGAAGGAATTGAAAAACAAGAATGAAAAGGCATATTTAACCAGAAGCTAATGGAGGTCAGTAAGCACAGCGTAGTGGGTAAAAAAAAAAGACATGGGCGTTAGAGCTCTGTGGGTGGAAGATGGGATGCCAAGCTACTACTTTGCAAAGTCATATCCTAAGGTAACCAAAAATAGAATTTATTATTATTCCCCTTGCAATAACGTTCTTCATACTTCCTATGATAAATCACAATTACATTATCATTGGGCCTCTGTTACTTGGTTCCATTAGCAATTCTTAAATGAAGGAACAAGAGTGTTGAAGTCATAATTCTTTTTCATAGCAGATGAAACCTGTCCAATTTTTCTTCTCTTGCCCTATTGTCATAATTGCATGCATCTTCTGTGCCTTTTCACTGATGAAGCAGATCTCAATTATTATATCAATCCAGAGGTTGTGCTAAGTAGCATGGTGCCATATCATGTATGACCCGATCATACATCAGGACCAAAGGACATACAGCTTCATTGGTCTAGTTGTTTTATGTATTTGCACCCACTCAGAGATTGAGCTTCAAGCCATCTCCCATCCATTCGAAGTATACCAGGATGGCCCTTGCACTCAAAGCTCACAAGCTGAAGGCCCTCTAGCTCACTGAATAATACTGACCTCAAATAAAGTTCACACAAGAACCTGGAAAATATGAACAACTACTCATATCTTACGGCTGAAGAAAGACAAAGATGGAATATACCATCATTTTCAATATGCCAGCATTGTCCAGCTAGCTGAAGATTAAGATGTCAAACCTGGAGCAAAACAGTGATAACCACCATCTTATATGCAGCTGCCTCAAGATACTGTAAAGATATAATCAGTGTCTCAAAAGATGCACATAAAAGAATCACTGCTAACATCCTCTCCTAGGATAACAACACCAGCAATGAGGTCCTCAACTGGCTACATCAACAGGCAACAATGCTTGTACGCCCAATTCCACTCTTGAACAAACACTATTTTAACTTCTGCCAAAAGGTGACAGAGAAAACTGCTAAGGATATTCTGAATGCCCCAGCGAAAAAAATTGAACTCCTCACCAGCTCCTAAAAATGGCTCATCACCATCTTCAAAGGAAATTAGAGATGTGTAATCAATGTTGGCCTTGGCTTCAGTGTCCACATGCATTCCCCTTTGGCTATGAACAAATTTCCTTCAACTTTACTAGACATGCTGAGAAAAAGGTGTAGCTGGGACTTGAAATCCTGAGGTATAAGGAAAGGTTAAATAGGTTAGGACTTTATTCAGTGAATTGCAAGAGAATGAGGAGAGATTTTAGAGGTCTTTGCCGCCTAAGGTTGGGTGAGACTTGAATGAGAGGTCAGAGGTTTAAGAGTGAAAGGTGATATATCTGTAACCTTCAGGTTCGGCTAGCAGCTTAATATAGGGGGAGACAGCCTCCGGCCCAGCCAAACTTAACAAATCTTGTTTGGGTAGATGCTGCATGATGTGTCCCCATTACAAATCAGTACCACGAAATAACAAACAGTACACAATATGCAATTAAACAATTGAGCTTTAGAATCCTTATTTTGACTTTAGGGTTAGTAAAAAAAAAACAAAAAGGACCCATTCTCATGAAAAAGTCTAATGCACAACGTTGGAGTTCACTGATTTCCCATCTGCTCGTTCTCAATTGATTTTGGGTATTGACTCCCAACCCCATTCAAAGCCCACTCCGTCCTGCAGTCTACAACTTCCTCGTTCTGGCATCTTCTCTATCTTCTGCCGAACAAAAGTCCGCAAAACCTTCTCTCGGGCACACAAGAAAGAAAAACATTTCCCCTCATTGGCCAGCATACATTCCAAAGCCCCTGTTACCTCTAGTCATAACCCAAACACTGTGCTATAGAGAAACCATTACATTAGCAGGGAAACCTTTCACAGGTCGTTACATATGTAAAAAATAGCTTCACTTAGAGGGTGGTGCGAGTGTGGAACAAGCTGCCAGCAGGAGTGGTAGCTGCAAAGTCAATTGTAACATTTAAGAAAAGTGTGGATAGGTACATTGATGGGAGAGGTATGGAGGGCTATGGTCCAGGTGCAGATAGATGGAAATAAGCATAAAACCATGGTTGGCATAGGCAATATGCTGTGCTGCAGTGCTCTGACTCCAAGCTGTTTGAAAATGATGCTTTAAAGCATGTTATATTTCACACAGTGAAGACCATCAGACATAGGAGCAGGACTAGGCCATTCAGCCCATCAAGTGGGCTGCTCTGCCATTCCATCATGGCTGATCCTGGATCCCACTCAATCCTATTCACATGCCTTCTCATCATATGCTTTCAAGCCCTGACCAATCAAGAAACTATTAACTTCCATCTTAAAGATACCTGTGGACTTGGCCTCTACCACAGTCTGCGGCAGAGCATTCCACAGATTCACTACACTCTGGCTAAAATAATTCCTCCTTACCTCTGTTCTAAAAGGTTGCCCCTCAATTTTGAGGCTGTGCGCTCTAGTTCTGGATACCCCCTACGATAGGAAACATCCTCTCCACATCCACCCTATCTGGTCCTTTCAATATTCAGTAGGTTTCACTGAGATCCCCTTGTGTATTTCGAATCCCAGTGACTACAGACCCAAAGCTGCCAAATGCCAAATCATATGTTAACCTCTTCAATTCTGGAATTATCTTTGTGAACTTCCTCTAGATTCTCTTCAATTACAATAAATACTTTGAGGTAAGGGGCCCAAAGCTGTTGGCAACAGTCTACATATGGCCTGACTAGTATCTTATAAAGCTTCAGCATTATCTCCTTGCTTTTATATTCTATTCCCCTTGAAATAAATGCCAAAATTGCATTTGCCTTCTTTACCACAGACTACCTCTAAGTTAACCTTCTGGGAGTCTCATACAAAGACTCCCAAGTCCCTCTGCACCTCTCATGTTTGAACCTTCTCCCCATTTAGATAATAGTCTGCACTATTGTTCTTTTTATCAAAATGCATTATTGTACATTTCCCAACACTGTATTCCATTTGCCACTTTTTTGTCCATTCTTCCAATTTAAGCCTTGCTGCAATCACATTGCTTCCTCAGCACTACCTACCCCTCCACCTATCTTTATATCATCCACTAACTTTGCCACAAAACCATCAATTGCATTAACCAAATCAATGACAAAATGTGAAAAGTAGCGATCCTAATACTGAACCCAGAGGAATACCACTAGTCACCAGCAGCCAACCAGAAAAGGCCCCCTTTATTCCCACTCACTGCCTCCTGCCTGTCAGCCATTCCTCTGTCCATGCCAGTATCTTTCCTATAATGCCATAGGATTTTTTCTTGTTAAACAGCCTCATGCGTGGCACCTTATCAAATGCCTTCTGAAAATCTAAGTAAATGACATCCACTGCCTCTCCTTTGTCTACCCTACTTTTTACTCCTTCAAAGAACTAACAGATTTGTCAGACAAGATTTCCCTTTACAGAAACCATGCTGACTGACTTATTCTGTCATTAGTCTCCAAGTACCCAAAACCTCATCCTTAGTAATAGACTCCAACACTTCCCAACCACTGAGGTTAGGATGACAAGCCTCTCCTTTCTTTTACCTTCTTCCCTTCTTGTGAGCGGAGTGAAATTTGCAATATTTCAGTCCACTGGGAACATGCCAGAATCAAGTGATTCTTGAAAGATCATGACCAATGCATCCTTCAACAACTTCTCTCAGGACTCTAGGAAGCAGTCCATCTGGTCCAGATTATCCACCTTAAGACCTTTCAGTATGCCTAGCACTCTTTCCTTTTGTAACAGCAATGGCACTCACTCCTGCTCCCCAACACTCCTGAATGTTACACATTCAACTTCCCACACACTTTCGCTGCCTTTTACACCCTTATAGATTCAGATTCAGTTTATTGTCATTTAGAAATCACAAATGCAATGCAGTTAAAAAATGAGACAACGTTCCCCCAGAATGATATTACAAAAGCACATGACAAAACAGGCTACACCAGAAAATCCACGTAACATTTGGCAATCCCCAATCCAGAGTCCGGAGAGGCTGCTGTGTATTAATATCGCGCTACCGTCTAGCACATTCCCCAGAAAGGAGCTCCAAATCCACCAGACAAAAACAAGACCAAAAACTAAAGCTACAAGACTGGCACATAGTTACAACATATAGTTACAACAGTGCAAACAATAGCATAATTGATAAAAAAAAACAGACTATGGGCACAGTAAAAATAGTCCAAGATGTTAAAGGACTGTAAGTTCAAAAGAAATCACCACAGTTTCCACAAGTCCCCAGGATCCCGACAGACTCGCCATCCCACGCCGGCGGCAGAAGGGAATACCCCCGCTATGGACTTCCAAGGCGCAGCCCGACACAGCCTCGCAGACGCAGCACACACTGAAAGCGACCCGAGTCCGTCAAACCTCCGAGCCGACGACCATCCCCTCCGGCACAGCTTCTCCAAGCACCATCCTCTGCCGAGCATATTAACGCGGCCCCACCAACGGCCATCGGCAACGCGACCCCGAGGACTGGGGGTCTATTCTTCCCAGCAGAGTCCCGGACCTCACAGCAGCAACGAAGAAGGTCTTCCTGGAATTTCCTGATGTTTCTCCGTGCTTTCACGTCCATTTTCAATCGATTATAATTGCGCACTGCACCCCACTTCACAAATAACAGATAATCAGTTCCGGAGTGGCCGCTGCAAGCTGCGTCATGCCACCATCTTGGATTATATATTGGATTTCCTTGGATTTTATGTAGTCCTTAACTTCCCGTCAGCCACGGTTGCCTACCCCTGCCATTTCAGAACAACTTCTGTGGGACAGATCTATCCTGTGCCTTGTGAACTATTCCCAGAAACTTCAGCCATCTTTACTCTGCCAGCCAGTGTCCTCTTCCAATCCACCTGGGCAAGCGATTCTCCCATGCCTCTGTCATTCCCTTTATTCCCATTGAGATATTGATACATGCAAGTTATGCTTCTCCCTCTCAAAATGCAGTATGAAGTCAATCATATTATAATCACTGTCTCCAAACGGTTTCTTTACATTAAACTCCCTTATAAGACCTGGGTTATTACACCCAATTTGGGCTTTCCCCAAGTAGGCTGAAGCACAAGCTGCTCTAAAAAGCCATCTCATACGCATTCAACAAATTCACTCTCTTGTCATTCGACACCAAATTGATATTCCCAATCAGGTGTGCTGTTTTCATCCAAGTGCTATTCTATCTATTCATATTTGGAGCTAATGGTAATAGCCACTGCTTCCATACCATTGGCCTCAGTTTCAGATAGAATGCCACAATCAGCATCTTAGTCGCATCACACTTCTGTCGGCAATGAACCTTCAGTAAAAGACCCAGTATTTGAATTCATTTAGACAGACAGACAGACTTTATTGATCCTGAGGGCAATTGGGTCTTAATTGATGTCTGAAAAGCTTCATACAAAAGTTCCAAAAGTATGGCTTATGAAGATTGTATTGTGGAATTAATCCAAACACTTATAGGGAGCAGCACAAATAATTCAAGGAAAAAAATGGGTATGACTCAGTTTTCTATTTCAGGTGTATCCATACGATTTTCTTTTCAAATTTACTTGCAAAATAAGCTATATGCTGCTGAACTCTGAAGTACTAATAATATCACAACTTATCGAGCACAGGGGGATTATGTTCCATGCTACACACAATGCAACAGTAACTACATTCCTTTTCTTATTTTTTCAAGTAACACACTTGCCAACAGAAATTAATTTAGCTATTCCCTCAATGGTCTGGGGGTACTGGTGGGAGTGCATAGATGGATGACTAAAGACAACATCTCTTACATGCAGATTCTGAAACCAGCAGCCTTCCTTTATTTCCCCGTAATCTCCTATTTGCCAACTCTGTCGAGGCGGAGATTCCCCACCCCCCCCCCCATTCTGGTTTTACAAATCAGCGATGGGATTATTTCTGACAAAACTTTGATCTTTTTTGATTGGTTACCTCTTTACAGTCATATTTGCTATTAGAGTCAATATGGGGCAATACCAACTTTATTCTGGCTACTTGAGAGGATCTACCATTCAAGAACATTACAACAGAATAACTCTGAATAGAATGGAACTTCTATCAATGTTTTAGTTAGAAATTTAACCTGAGGGATGAGGCAAGGGAATGATTTCAAACTGACTTATTTTAAGATTAAACTTGGGCATCATGTAGAATTTTGATATTTTTATGGTGTTAATTAGTAAGTTACAGATAGTAGTTAACTAGCTAGCTTTAAATGGTTAGAGGCCAAAAACAGCCCTTTGGTAAAGGGTTAAATGTATAACATTAACCAGGTTCTGCTGATGCATGAAATGGTTGCTTAAAGGTCAACACTAACATTGCTCTAGTACTGAATATCGTCAGTATGAGAATTCATGTGACGGTGCCTCAGGACAGAAGATAACTTGCTTTTGCTTGAGTGCTGCTGGTTCAAAAGTGACTAATGAACCCAATGCGAGAAGTGTGAATTTTTCCACCAGTAGAGCAGGAGAGCAGTTAGAAAGACAGTGCATCTTTCTACCACTTAAACATGGGTTGTGTGCGCCTTTGATACATAGTCCTGAAATTCTCCATACCACTCTAAATACATGTTCTCGACTTTTAACAGAATGGATGAGAAGTTTCCAAGGAGGCAGTGGGAATGCAGCCTGTGGGACAATCGTGCATTTTTACCTCAATGTGTTAAATTGACATACTGACAGGTCTTGGGGTGCAAGCTCCCTGAGAGTGACTACACAACTTAATATAGTGCTAAGGATGGCATGCTTGCATTCAGTTTGCACCAATAAGAGACAGGAAGTCATGATACGACTGTATACACGCAACCCATGTTCATGTGGTAGAAGGATGCACCGTCTCTCTGACTATTCTCCTGCTCTCTTGGTGGAAAAATCCATACCTCTCACATTGGCTTTTTAGAGTACTGTAAGTAGTTCTGATTCCTGTGTTCAGGGATGTGGGGGGCTTCAGAGAGTGCGCAGAAGAAATTCACCAGGACATTGCCTGAATTGGAGTGCATTAGGTAGAAGGAGAGTTCAGACAACAGTTTCTCTGGAGCAACAGAAGCTGACGGGGGAGCTAATACAAGTACATAAAATTATAAGATGTGCAGATGGGCAAAATTGTTAGATTATCACTCCACAGGTGAGCACAGGTTTAAGTGAGAGTGAGAAATATTTTAAAAAGATTTGCGAGACAATTATTTTTAAATGACTAAAATAATACATGCTTGGAATGCACTGCCAGGGCACGTAGCAGAAACTGACACAGTAGCAATGTTGAAGAGACATTTAGAAAGACAAATGAACAGACAGTAGATGGATACAGAGCAAGTGTAGACAGATGAAGACTAGCTTCATTTGGCATTATGGTTGCCCCAGATACGGCAGGCCAGAGCCCCTGTTCCTGTACTGTACTTCACTACTGTTCTATGTACTATGTAAAATTTTGGGTTCCTACCTTTAAGAAAATAATGTTTTCCATCAAAGGTATACAGCAAAGGTTCAATAGAATGGTTTTAGAGATGATGGAATTAATATACGAGAAGAGAATAATTTCGTCTAAGCCTGTATTATCTAGTATCACAACCTATGGACTCACTTTCGAGGACTCCTCATCTCATGTTCCAGATATTTTGATTTCTTTGTTCAAGCAAACAAAGAAAAAGTTTGTTCTCTTTTACACATTGGTTGTCTGTCTGTCTTGTTGTGTGGTTTTTCATTGTATTCTGTTGCACTTACTGTGAATGTCTGCAAGAAAATAAACCTCAGTAGTATATGGCGACACATACAGTGTGTACTTAGATAATAAATATACTTTGAACTTTAAAAATGACAGATCTCATTGACACTAATCAAAAAATTTATAAGGCTTAGCAGGCTGGATTCAGTGACAATGTTTCCTTGCCTGGAGTCAGGACTGAGTTCAGAAGTAATTTTGTCTACCCAAGGCCACCGACAAAGCTCAGATGTTGAGTACAGTAAAGAAAAGATTGGTAGATTTCTATATATTACAGCTGTGAAGATTCCTGCTGCACCTGGTGACCCTGTAATCTCTGTCTCAGGCCAATATTAGGCTGACCTAAAAGAGGGTGAACCCTCGCAAGGCAGAAGGTCCCAATGGAGTACCTGGTAAGGCTCTGAAAACATGCGCCAACCAACTGGCAGGAGTTTTAAGGACATTTTCAATCTCTCACTGTTACGTGTGAAAGTTCCCACTTGCTTCAAAAAGACAACAATTATACCGGTGCCCAAGAAGAATAACCTGAGCTGACTTAATAACTAACACCTGGTAGCTCTCACATCTACAGTGATGAAACATTGAGGTTGGTCATGACTAGACTGAACTCCTGCCTCAGCAAGGACTTGAACCCATTGCAACTTGACTATCGCCACAATAGGTCAACGACAGATGCAATCTCAATGGCTCTCCATGTGGCCTTAGACCACCTGGACAGTACAAACACCTATGTCAGGATGCTGTTTATTGACTATAGCTCAGCATTTAGCACCATCATTCCCACACTCCTAATTGAGAAGTTACACAACGTGGGCTTCTGTACCTTCCTCTGCAATTGGATCTTGACTTCCTAAATGGAAGACCACAATCTGTGCAGATTGGTGATAACATATCCTCCTCGATGACAATCAACACTGGTGCACCTCAAGGGTGTGTGTTTAGCCTACTGCTCTAATCTCTCTATTACCATGACTGTGTAGCTAGGCGTAGCTCAAATAATATCTATAAATTTGCTGATGATACAACCATTGTTGGTAGAATCTCAGATTGTGACAAGAGGGCATACAGGCGCGAGATGTGCCAACTAATGGAGTGGTGTTACAGCAACAACCTTGCACTCAATGTCAGCAAGACAAAAGAGCTGATGTGGACTTCAGGAAGGGTAAGACGAAGGAACACACACCAATCCTCAGAGGGATCAGAAGTGGAGTGAGTGCGCAGTTTCAAGATCCTGGGTGTCAAGATCTCTGAGGACCTTATCTGGTCCATACATATCCATGCAGTTATAAAGGCGGCAAGACAGTAACCATACTTTGTTAGGAGTTTGAAAAGATTTGGTATGTTAACAAATACGCTCAAAAACTTCTATAGATGTATCATGGAGAGCATTCTGACTGTCTGGTTTGGGGGGCTGTATTGCACAGGACCAAAAGAAGCTGCAGAGGATTGTAAATTTAGTCTCCATCTTGGGTACCTGCCTACAAAGTACCCAGGACATCTTCAAGGAGCGGTGTCTCAGAAAGGCGGCGCCCATTATTAAGGACCTCCAGCACCCAGGGCATGTCCTTTTCTCACTGTTACTATCAGGTAGGAGATACAGAAGCCTGAAGGCACACACACTCAGTGATTCAGGAACAGCTTCTTCCCCTCTGCTATTCGATTCCTAAATAGACAGTGTAGCTGTGAACACCATCTCACTATTTTTAATATGTATTATTTTTACACAATTTTTAATCTATTCAATATACATTTATTGTAATTTATTTATTATTTTTCTTCTTCTATATTATTTATTGCATTAAACTGCTGTTAAGTTAACAAATGTCACAACACATGGCAGTGATTCTGATATTTACAGAATTAATGGAAATAACGCAGAAGCAGTCTGTCCTGGAGTTGGAGGGCTGTCGATGTGCGTGAGTGGGAGGGAAAAAAAGAGCTGCTGCTACTTGTGTTGTTCTGCTGAACATTATCGGCATGCTATGTTGGCACTGGATGAGTGATGACACTTGAGGATTGCCCCCAACTTGTGTTTATTGTTAACACAAATGATGCATTTCACTGTATGTTTCAATGTACATGTGATAAATAAATTAATATAAATCTGAGTAACAGATTCTGCAATTAAAGGTTGAAGATTTGCCATGATCTTACAGGAGACTCGAGGGGCCAAATGCCTTACAACTGCTATTTCTTTTCCCAAGACACACTTCCATCAGGTTTCTTAAATGTAGCTCCATTTTCACTCTTAAACTGCACAACTGAGAACCAATTAAAACAGTGAAAGCCAGAATTCAGCAGATTTAAATGAAAATGGTTAACACACCTTTCAGTTAAAAATGAAACTCTAGAGGAAGAAGTGACTTAGCCAAGTAAATTTTAATTTTTCAGCTTCTACACAAATTTATGAAGCTGATCTTGTATATTAAGTTGACCTCAAGTGGAAATCAATGGGTACCACTTTAGAACAACTGTTTTAATAATGGGGTGGAAAAAGCAGTGCCATAAAAGTCAAATGAATCATGAATTTCACTATTCATTTAAACCTTATTCTAAGATCTTTGAGCTTGGCTGGTGAGTCAAATGTAATAACTCTCACTGTGAAAGAGCCTGCTGAAACTAATCAAACTAAATCACTTAACACATTAGAATGAAATTCAACAAAGAAAATACATCAAGTTAAAATTAAAAGTAATAATATCTACTAATACCTTGAACAGTCCTGTATGTTTCAATATACATGTAACAAATAAAGCTGATCTCTTTAATCTCCTCCAAATTCATCTCCAAAAATAAGAGCACTCATTGACTCAACACCAAGATTTGACACATAGCATTATTTGTGAAGAGTGTGATGCTGATAAAACTATCATGCTGGGAATCTGGCACACGCTCTTGTTCTTCCTGCTAATGCATACTGCCAAGCTGGGAAGCAGGTACAAATCCAGCAACGTGGAAAGTCATTGCTGCTGAAATTAATCAAGCAAAATCACTTAACATACTAGAATGGGTTTATGATACTGCCTGACCTGCTGAGTTCCTCTAGCATTTTGTGTTGCTTGAATGTGGAAAGTCTGCTGTGAAACAAACATTGGGTCAAGGTGATCAGGGTAGCCATGGTATCATAAAGTAGTAAGATTACCTTTATCATATGTACATTGAAACATCCAGAGAAATGTGTCATTTGGGTTGAGGATGTGCTGGGAGCAGCCCGCAAGTGTCTCCATCCTTCCAGCACCAACATAGCATACCCACAAATTACTAAACCCAATAAGTCTTTGGAATATGGGAGGAAATTGGAGCAGCCTTACAGACAGCAGCAGAAATCAAACCCAGGTCTTATAGCTGGCGCTGTAAAACATTACATTCACCACGTCACTACCAAGCTGCTGACAATCCAGCACATATTAACACCAAACCTACAGTAATCCAATTTCATTCTTCTCACATCTTCAATTCCCTCCAAATTCTACCACACAACTTTACAATTAGGACAATACAAGTGGTCAATTAAAGACATCAACTTGGAAAAAAGTGTATGCAGAATATTACTGGGGGCTGGTTGCACTTTCCATGCATAGTCTACAGCCCCTCTTGCTAGATATGCAACCTGCTAGATACGATAGCAGCTGGTACCTCTGGTTTCTTTGTTTGTTCAGCTCTGAACTTCTGACCAAAAAAAAAGCTTGCTGACGGAGAGGTCCCTGACCTAAACACAGCAGTGTTGGAACAATCTAACACTATTATTGTTACGGACACTAACTTATATTTTTCTCCATACTCAACATTCCACTGAAGTGGGTACAAAACACTGATTTTTGCATCCATGGGCAGATCCAGAGATTATTAAGTTAAACAGGAGTTTGAATCTATGGAACCAGACAGTGATTCATATACATTTAGTTTCTGGACATGGTTAGATATAGAATGTTGCTGGGCTAATACATTTAAAACTGTCACTTCCCACCCCAACATCTAACACAAACACAAGGCCAGCTTCTATCCTGCTGCTCTAAGACCACTGAACAGTCCTCTAGTACAATAAGATGAACTCTCAACCTCAACATTAACCTTAACAAACACAATGTACACTGCAGATGCTGTGGTCAAATCAAGACGTACAAAAAGTTGGATGAACTCAGCAAGTCGGGCAGATCCATTGAAAGAAGCAGTCAATGTTTCTATATAGGGCCTCTGCCCCCTCCTCCTTTAGCCCTGACGAAGGGTCCCGACCTGAAACGCTGACTGCTTCTTTCAACAGATGCTGCCCGACCTGCTGAGTTCATCCAGCTTTTTTGTACGTCAACATTAAACTTGTTATGGGCTTGCACTTTGTGTTATGCCTGCGCTGTACTTTCTCCGTAACTGTAACACTTTTTTGCATTGTTACTATTTTCCTTTGTACTACAACAATGCACTGATGTAATGAAATGATCTGTGTAGATAGCATGTAAAACAAAGATTTTCACCGTACCCCAGTACGGGTGATAATACTAAACCAATTTACTTCACTAATTTACCAATCAAATGGCTTCAGCTATCTATTTTTGCTTCTCAATTCCTACGCTATGATATATTCATCTTTGGGTCTTAATACAAAAGTGTATTTGGAAAGGTATTTTCATAAGTAGCAATAAAAATAGGCATTTATAGCAAAGTGCCATTCAAAATGATGAAATGATTACAATCTGGTTTTGAACCTGGCCTTAAAAATGTCAACATAGCAGCATCTACACTTACAAAGGAGACTGAGGCTTGCAACCATTGCCTACCCCATTCTGAAATCTTCCTATGAGAGCATCACTGACAGTGTCCTGACTGACTGCATCATTGTGTGGTAGAAAAATTAAAAGGCATCACTGGGTCTCCCTTCCTCCTATTTCTGACATTTACCAGGAATATTGTAGAAGGGCATGAAGCATTGTTGAGGAACGCTACTACTACAAATCCCACAAACTTTTTGATCCACTGTCAGGAAGGAGGTACAGAAGCATCAGGACTAGGACTGCCAGACTGGGTAACACTTCTTCCCTCTAGCTGTGAGACTAATGAATACCCAGCCATCACTGCGGTCTAGTCACTAGGACAATGAGCTGTTTACTGTACTGTTTACCTGCGCTGCACACTACATGCACTTTGACTTACATATAACAAATAAGTTGACTTACATCAACTTATTTATGTTAATATTTTGTTTTATGTACTGTGTGAAATACATATTTTGTAGGTGCTCCATGGTCTGGAGGAACGTTGTTTCATTTGGTTATGTATGTAGTCAAATGACAACGAACTTAAATGTGAAAATACATTAAGCCTAGTTTAACACTATCAATACAAGTGATAATATACTTGTGGAAATCTAATTAAAATTTTGAGGTTACCGGACTCTGGAGAATCATGGAAACCCTCTTCCGCTGCTCCATCATGTTGAAATCCTGACGCAAGTCAGGTGGCATATTCCGCTCTCTGAGGTAGTCTGGATTGTTTTCATCAACTCGGTCGAAGTATTTCTCCTTGTGTGGAGCAGTTGATGGGGGTGGGGAAGTAACCACCCCTACACCAGAGTCACCATTCATGGCAAGGTATTCTAGGCTCCTGCAAGGAAGACATTGAAATGTCACCCCATTACAAATAACTAATATAGTCAACATGAACCAAATACTCAACTTAATCTCATTTTATGTTTAATGTTTATATTATTGTGAAGAACACCAATCAATTTGTAAGGTTTGCCTTTACACAAGTATTTATATTTTCATTTTCCACTGTCTCAATCTCAAATGAACATTAAAAAGGTACAAACAGATATCTACTTAAAATGGGCAAGTCAAATCAAATCAATAAATGGTTGCTGTTTTACATTTCAGTACATTTTAAAAAACCAAAAATTAGTTATTATGAAAACATTGGTACACTCTTCAACGGAAATTGACAGAACTTTGCAGAGATTGTGGTTCCGTTAGATGGGTGTCCCTGGGACTATTACTTTGAGGGGTGACTGGAAGAGTAATCCAGCTATCTCAAAGATTTGATCATCAAATGAGTGCAAAAGACAAATGACTAAGATCTCATACTGAAAGTTAAGACATTATTTAGATTTGGAGATACACAGCAACAGGCCCTTCCGCCAAACAAGTTCATGCTACACCAACGTGACAAATTAATCTAAAACATGTAGGTCTTTGGAATGTGGGAGGAAACCAGAGCACCCAGAAGAAATCCACATGGTCAGAGGAAGAACATACATGCTCCTTATAAATTGCAGTAGATTGCTGGTGCTTTGAAACAATAGTTTACCAAATTTCAAACTAAAGATTTTTTTTACAATATCAACCATTTTCAAATTATTTTAAAGCATGAAAATCATCTTCCCTTTCCTTTCATTGTTAAACCTTTTCTTAATGCAGAGTTTGAAAAGCCAGTGACCATCATGGAATGCTAGAGTACTGGCTCACTTGCGCACTAATTAATTACTCACTGTCACTTTAACAACTTTAGTGCCAACTATTTTCATGAATATTCAGTAAACATTTTCTAGTAAACTTAAAAACCAAGGAGTATTTTGGAAGCATTCAGCATACCAATATAGAGATCTGCTATTAACAGATCATGCAATGAAAATGAGAAAAATAAGTTGTCTTATAGCTAGTTCTGTTCTTTTCACTGATTCCTTGTAGACAGAAGGTACAACACCCAAACCCACAGTGCTGATAATAGAGATAAATTTGCATTTGCACTACATTTCTGGCTTCCGTTACTGGCCAAATTATGATAAAAATCTCAACATTTAAATCTGAATTGCAGTATTTGTCATGTTAAAGCAATAGTTTATAGATATCATTTTGAAATGAAAGTAGTAACACTAAGATTTCTGTTACCATTATGTTATTGCAATTTGAAATTCCTAAACTTGTTCGAATGCAATGCATCTATTACCGACTTTACTTTGACAAACTATTCTATCCAATTTCAGCCTGTAGGTCCCTAGGGAACTTAAGATATCAGAAATAAATTTCAAATTAAATCTGCTGTTTTTGTTTGAGCTGCATTGCTTAAGAAAGACCTACCTTAGAAATAAGCAAGCTAATATATTACGGTCATTAGGAAAAGAGGGGACACAAGAACAGAATGACAAGAGCACAGTATGGGAGCTGAAATAAATAGTCTTGAGTCAAGTAAATCAGAAGCAATAGGCAAGGAGGAAAGGTGTGCAGATTAAGGGCTATGCCCCACTTTGCATCAAGCCTTACCATGAGAATGCTGCCAAAACCTCAAGTCGGTATCTTTATCAATCACAAAATAAGAATGTAAGAACAAAAAAGAAAGTAAACCATTTGTCCCTCAAGCCTGCACTGCCATTCAACAATTACTGATGATCTGCCTAAACAGTATTTTTCTGTACTATACCCCATTCTTTTATCTTTCAAAAAAATATTGATCTACCCACCAGACATTCTCACTTCTCTACATCCTGCACACCCCACCTATCAGAGAGATTAAACCAAAGAAAGCACATTCTGCCAAGCTCAAGAACAGCTTCTATCCCGCTGTTACAAGGCTATTAAATGGCAATGGTATGACAAAATGGATCACTGACTTCACAAACCACCTTGTCAAGACCTTCCACTTTGTCAGCCTACGTTGCACTTTTCTCTGTAACTGTATTCTGTTATTGTTTTCCCTTGTAATACCTCAGTGCACTGAAGTGATGAAATGGTTCATATGGATGGCATACAAGTCCAAGCTTTTCACTGTACCTCAGTACATGTGACAATAATAAACCAATTTACCAATCTGTGCTTTGAATGCTATCAATAACCAATTCTCCCCAGCATTTCAAAGATTCGCCACCTCTGAAGAACTTTCCCCTCTACTTCAATCAGAAAGGTTAGCAGAGTAATCCTTCCCGCATCCACCCCAGTGAAATATCGGGCATTACTAGTGAGTTCCGTGAGGTCCCTTTATACTCCAGAGAAAATAGCTTACTGATTTTTCACATTTGACTGACCCACTACCCCAAGAATTTTGGCAAACGTCCCCCTTTGGTAAACATATTCTTTTATACACAAGCAGACCGAAACTGTGTACAATTCTTCAGGTACCTATAAAAACTATTCACCTCCCCCCCCCCCAAGAAGTTTTCATGTTTTGTTTACAACATTGAACCACAATGGATTTAATATGGCTTTTTCTTCCCCCCCCCCCCCACAGTGATCAACAGAAAAAGTCTTTCATACGAAAGTGAAAACAGATATCTACAAAGTGATCCTAATTAATCACAAATAAAACAAAATAATTGATTGCACTGGCATTCACCCACTTTAATATGACACACCAAATCATCACTGATGCAGTCAACTGGTTTTAGAAGTCACATAATTAGTTAAATGGAGATCAAGTATGTGTAGTCAAGGTGTTTCAATTGATTGTAGTAAAAATAAACCTGTAACTGGAAGGTCCAACTGCCGGTGAGTGGTAACCTGGCAAAAACTACACCATGAAGACAGAAGAACACTCTAAGCAACTCAGCGACAATGTTATTGAAAAGCACAAGTCAAGAGATAGGAGCAAGAAAATTTCCAAGTCACTGAATATCCTAGAAAGCAAATGCAGTTTATTGAGAAGACACGTGTCCACTATTGAAAAGGAATTTAGGTGTAAAGAATTGTAAGGTGTAACCCTTGCTACAATTACAGTGAATACAGTTAAGTCAGTCATCAAGAAATGGAAAGAATATGGCACAGTTGTAAATGTGCCTCGAGCAAGCCATCCTCAAAAACAGAGTGACCGTGCAAAAAGGGGAAGAGTGAGGGAGGCCACCATGAGACTTATGACAGCTCTGGAGAAGTTACAAGTTTCAGTGGCTGAGATGGGAGAGACTGTGCATACAACAACTGTTCCCCAGGTGCTTCACCAGCCACAGCTTTATGGGAGTGGCAAAGAGAAAGCCACTGTTGAGAAAAAAAAACTCACATGAAATATCAGCTAGAGTTTACCAGAAGCCATGTGGGAGACTCAGAAGTCAGCTGGAAGAAGGTTCTATGGTCTGATGAAATCAAAATTGAACTTTTTGGCTATCAGACTAAATACTATATTTGATGTAAGCCAAACACTGTACAGCAAAAGGACACCATCCCTACTGTGAAGCATTGTGGTGGTTGCATCGTGCTGTGGGTGTCCTCCCAGAGCCTGCTGTAGTGAAGGCTTGTGAAGCTAGTGGGTAAAATGAATGCAGCAAAACATAGCAAAATCCTGGAGGAAAACCTGATGCTGTCTGCAAGAGAACTGCAACTTGGGAGATCTGTTTTTCAACAAGACAATAAGCATAAAGCCAAGGCTACACAGGAATGGCTTAAAAACAAAGTGAATGTCCTGAAGTAGCCAAGTCAGAGTCCAGACCTCAAATCAATTGTGAATTTATGGCTGGACTTGAAAAGGCTGTTCACTCAAGATTTGTATACAATCTGACATAGCTTGAACAGTTTTGTAAAAAAAGGGGAAAAATTCCAATGTCTAGATGGACAAAGCTGAGAGGCCTTTCCACACAGACTCGGATGCAACTGCTACCAAAGGTGCACTGACTAAACACTGACCTGAAGGGGTTGAGTAATCATATAATCAATTATTTTGTGTTTAATAATTGTAATATATTTAGACCAATTTGTAGAATTTTGTTTTCACTTTGACATGAAGTCTTTTCTGTTGACCAGCCACATTAAATCCACTGTGATACATTGTTGTAAAACAATAAAACATGAAAGCTTCCAAGGAGGTGAATACTTTTTATAGGCACTGTAACTGTAACAAGGGTTACATCTTATAATTATTCACACCTACAGAAATCCTCTTTCAATAGTGGACATATGTCTTCTCAATAGGCTGTATTTGCTTCCTAGGCTAAAAATCTTTAGCAACTCCATCAGATCCAAACAAGATACATCCTAAGTTACTGAAGAAAGTGAGGGAGGAAAAGGACTTGCCATAATCTCCTCATCTCTGAAACGGGGGCATGCCAGAGGACTAGAAAATTGCAAACAGGACAAGATTATTCAAAATAGATTGCAGCAACGTCCCTGACAACCAGAAAATTTGGAGAAGGAAGGCCGAGAATCGGAGCGGAGTGCAGCAGGAGCCATTTTGATTTTTTCTTCTTCTCATCGCAGTTCCAAGAGGCGGGACTGCACAGGTGTGTGATGACGGACAGTGAAGCACGGAAGATTTAAAAGGAACACAGCCTTATACAGCGGGCAGCATCGTTTTGCAGGGAGCGGAGTGAGCCAGGAGCAGAGTGAAGGCTTAAGGGCTTGGGCTCAACGGGCTTAGGTGGAAACGGGTGAGGCAAGGTAGGTTTAGGTTTCAATTTTTCCTGTTATTTGAGGAAATGGGGTAAGTATGAGTGTGAGGGCAGCTTGTTGTTCTTGGTGTTGGATGTGGGAGGTCCTGGAGTTTCCTAGCCTCCCGGACGTCCACTCGTGTGCCAGGTACGCCGAGCTGCAGCTCCTAAGGAACCATGTTAGGGAACTGGAATTGCAGCTTGATGACCTTCGTCTGGTCAGGGAGAGTGAGGAGTTGATAAAGAGGAGTTACAGGCAGGTGGTCACACAGGGGCCATGGGAAGCAGACAAGTGGGTCACGGTTAGGAGGGGGGGAAAGGGGAAGAGTCAGATACTAGAGAGTAGCCCAGTAGCTGTACCCCTTGACAATAAGTTCTCCTGTTTGACTTCTGTTGGGGGACAGCCTACCTGGGGGAAGCAACAGTGACAATGCCTCTGGCACAGAGTCCAGCCCTGTGACTCAGAAGGGTAGGGAAAGGAAGAGGAAGGCAGTAGTAATAGGGACTCAATAGTTCGGAGGGTCAGATAGGTGATTCTGTGGACGCAGTCGGGAGACCTGGATGGTAGTTTGCCTCCTGGTGCCAGGGTCTGGGATGTTTCTGATCCCGTCTATGATATCCTGAAGTGGGAGGGTGAGGAGCCAGCGGTCATGGTACATATGACATAGGTAGGAAAAGGGAAGAGGTCCTGAAAGGAGAATATAGGAGGTTAGGAAGGCAGTTGAGAAGAAGGACCACAAAGGTCGTAATCTCAGGATTAATGCCTATGCCACATGACAGTGAGAGTAGGAATAGAATCAGGTGGAGGATAAATGTGTGGCTGAGGGATTGGAGCAGGGAGCAGGGATTCAGATTTCTGGATCATTGGGAACTCTTCTGTGGCAGGTGTGACCTGTACAAAAAGGACAGGTTGCACTTGAATCCAAGGGGGACCAATATCCTAATGGGGAGGTTTGCTAAGGCTATTGGAGAGACTTTAAACTAGAATGGTTGGGGGGGGTAGGAATCAAATTGAAGAGACAAGGAGAGAGGAGTTTAGTTCATAAATAGAGAAAGCTAGTAGACAGTGTATGAGAGAGGATAGGCAGGTGACAGAGAAGGGGTGCACTCAGACTGAAGATGTAGGGGAGAAGGAAGAAAAAGATAAAAGTTGTTTGCACCGTGAGGGATAAAGCAGAGAGTAAGATGTGGAGAGTTTCTTAAATGCATCTATTTTAATGCTAGGAGCATTGTAAGAAAGGTAGATGAGCTTAGAGCACGGATTGATACCTGGAAATACGATGTTGTAGCTATCAGTGAAACATGGTTGCAGGAGGGGTGTAATTGGCAACTAAATATTCCTGGATTTTGGTGCTTCAGGTGTGATAGAATCGGGGGGGGGGTGCTAGAGGGGGACGTGTTGCATTGCTTGTCAGAGGAAATATTATAGTGGTGCTTTGGCAGGATAGAGGGCTTGTCTAGGGAGGCTATTTGGGTGGAATTGAGGAATGGGAAGGGTGTAGTAACACTTATAGTGGTGTATTATAGACCACCTAATAGGGAGCGTGAACCGGAGGAGAAAATTTGTAGGGAGATAGCAGATATTTGTAGTAAGCACAGGGTTGTGATTGAGGGAGATTTTAATTTTCCACACAGACTGAGAAACCCATTCTGTAAAAGGGCTGGATGGTTCAGAGTTGGTAAAATGTGTGCAGGATAGTTTTTTTGCAGCAATACATAGAGGTACCAACTAGAGAAGGGGCAGTGTTGGATCTCCTGTTAGGGAATGAGATAGGTCAGGTGACGGAGGTATGTATTGGGGAGCACTTCGGGTCCAGTGATCACAATGCCATTAGTTTCAATATAATTATGGAGAAGGATAGGTCTGGACCCAGGGTTGAGATTTTTGATTGGAGAAAAGCTAACTTTGAGGAGATGTGAAAGGATTTAGAAGAAGTGGATTGGGACAACTTGTTTTATGAGAAGGATGTAATAGAGAAATGGAGGTCATTTAAAGGTGAAAATTTGAGGGTACAGAATCTTTATGTTCCTGTTAGGTTGAAAGGAAAGGTTAAAAGTTTGAGAGAGCCATGATTTTCAAGGGATATTAGAAACTTGGTTAGGATAAAAAGATATCTCTACAATAAATATAGGCAGCCTGGAGTAAATGAGGTGCTCGAGGAATATAAGAAGTATCCTAAGAAAGAAATTTGAAAAGCTAAAAGAAGATACGAGGTTGCTTTGGCAAGTGAGGTGAAAATAAATCCAAAGGGTTTCTACAGTTATATTAATAGCAAAAGGATAGTGAGGGATAAAATTGGTCCCTTAGAGAATCAGAGTGGACAGCTATGTGTGGAGCCGAAAGAGATGGGGGAGATTTTGAACAATTTCTTTTCTTCGGTATTCACTACGGAGAAGGATATTGAATTGTGTAAGGTAAGAGAAACAAGTAGGGTTGTTATGGAAACTATGACGATTAAAGAGGAGGAAGTACTGGCGCTTTTAAGGAATATAAAAGTGGATAAATCTCCGGGTCCTGACAGGATATTCCCTAGGACCTTGAGGGAAGTTGGTGTAGAAATAGCAGGGGCTCTGACAGAAATATTTCAAATGTCATTAGAAACGGGGATGGTCCCGGAGGATTGGCATATTGCTCATGTGGTTCCATTGTTTAAAAAGGGTTCTAAGAGTAAACCTAGCAATTATAGGCCTGTCAGTTTGACGTTAGTGGGGGGTAAATTGATGGAAAGATGATATAGATGATGATGAGGGGGGAGGGATGGGGGAGAGGGAGAGGGAGAGGGAGAGGGAGAGGGATGGGGGAGAGAGAGAGGGAGAGGGATGGGGGAGAGGGAGAGGGAGAGGGATGGGGGAGAGGGAGAGGGATGGGGGAGAGGGAGAGGGAGAGGGATGGGGGAGAGGGATGGGGGAGAGGGAGAGGGAGAGGGAGAATATATGATTACCTGGATACACAGGGTCTGATTAGGAACAGTCAACATGGATTTGTGCGTGGAAAGTCATGTTTGACAAATCTTATTGAATTTTTTTTGAAGAGGTTACTAGGAATGTTGACGAGGGTAAAGCAGTGGATGTTGTCTGTACGGACTTCAGTAAGGCCTTTGACAAGGTTCCACATGGAAGGTTAGTTAGGAAGGTTCAATTGTTAGGTATTAATATTGAAGTAGTAAAATGGATTCAACAGTGGCTAGATGGGAGATGCCAGAGAGTAGTAGTGGATAACTTTGTCTGGTTGGAGGCCAGAGACTAGTGGTGTGCCTCAGGGATTTGTACGGGGTCCAATGTTGTTTGTCATATACATTAATGACCTGGATGATGGGGTGGTAAATTGGATTAGTAAGTATGCAGATGATACAAAGGTAGGTGGCGTTGTGGATAATGAAGTAGGTTTTCAAAGCTTGCAGAGAGATTCAGGCCAGTTAGAAGAGTGGACTGAAAGATGGCAGATAGAGTTTAATGCTGATAAGTGTAAGGTGCTACATTTTGGTAGGAATAATCCAGATAGACATACATGGTAAATGGTAGGGCACTGAGGAATGCAGTAGGACAGAGTAATCTAGGAATAATGGTGCACAGTTCCCTGAAGGTAGAATCTCATGTGGATAGGGTGGTGAAGAAAGCTTTTGGTATGCTGGCCTTTATAAATCAGAGCATTATGTATAGGAGTTGGGATGTCATGTTAAAATTGTACAAGGCATTGGTGAAGCCAAATTTGGAGTATTGTGTGCAGTTCTAGTCACCAAATTATAGGAAAGATGTCAACAAAATAGAGAGAGTACAGAGAAAATTTACTAGAACGTTACCTGGGTTTCAGCACCTAAGTTACAGGGCAAGGCTAAACAAGTTAGGTCTTTATTCTTTGGAGCGTAGAAAGTTGAGGGGGGACTTGATAGAGGTATTTAAAATTATGAGGGGGATAGATAGATTTGACGTGGATAGGCTTTTTCCATTGAGAGTAGGGGAGATTCAAACAAGAGGACATGAGTTGAGAGTTAGGGGACAAAAGTTTAGGGGTAACACAAGGGGGAACTTCTTTACTCAGAGAGTGGTAGCTGTGTGGAACGAGCTTCCAGTAGAAGTGGTAGAGGCAGTTTCTGCATTGTCATTTACGTATATGGACAGGAAAGGAATGGAGGATTACGGGCTGAGTGCAGGTTGGTGGGACGAGGTGAGAATAAGTGTTTGGCACGGACTAGAAGGGCCAACATGGCCTGCTTCCGTGCTGTAATTGTTATATGGTTATATATGGTTATAAAACCAGAGGCCAGTAATAAAGAAATACAGAATATTTACTTTGATGAGCTTGAGTTCATGAAAGAGAGCCAGCATATATTTGTAAAAAAAAGTTGACAACCAGAATTAATTCTTGATGAAGCAACTGAATATTCTGCTAAGATAGGAAAGTGCAGATGATATTATTTTATTGAATTGAATTTTCATAATACATTTGATAAAGCCTTTCCCAGAATGCTGGGTAGCAACAGAGGTTCATCTTAAAATGTCGGGTAGCTGCATTGTGGGTAGACTTTGTTGGCATCTGAATGTGTAGTGACATTTGCGGGCTGCTTTCAGCATAATTAAATTCAAATGCAACTTAATAAAACTATCATTGGCAGCTTGGTTAATAAATTACATACAAGCAGCAGAGAATCTTGACAAATGGTTGTCATTTCAACTGGAGTACAGTAGACAATGGCACCCCAAGAGATCAGTTGAAATGTAGAATAAAATTTTAGACTATCCCGATGACACTCAACCTGCCAGTGTGACAGACAATGAGGAAAGTAGCAAGGTAATGCTATTTTAGGTAATGCGCTTTTACTTAATGCGCTATATTCAACTCCCTAGAATATGGCAGAGTTCCATTGCTATGAATGGTTCATAACCTGAATTTTCATTAAGTCGGAAATGTTTCTGTGCAGCACAAGATGCTGGCAAATCCATCCCACCAATATCCCCCAAGCTCATTTCTATGTACAGGACATACATGAGTCGAACATCACAACCTGGGCAGGACCGTAGGCACTTCACTAAAAGAAAAATATTTAAAATTCAACATAAAGAATTGGTATGATAAACCATACATTAATACTATAAGAAAATATTAAACTGCAGGACTAGGTTCGATGGAAATTTGCAAAACAAAATGCTATGCAGTGAGAAACAGCTGACTGCAAATATTCAACAGTGAATGGGACAACTCTTGTAAATCAATCATAACAGATGAATTTCAACATCACATCAACCACAAAAAGGTAAATATGCAAAATTAGAGCAGAGATGAATCTTCCTAAATGTCTTCATACCAGGAACTTCTGTGGAAGGCTAGAGGGCTCAGCAGGAGTCATCCTGTATGGCTTGCACCGTACATGTAATAGATGACCAACAAGAAAAGACAGGTTGTTCCACCATTTACAAATTCCAAAAGTGACAACAATTTATATGATGGACTTCTCTGCAAGAGGAGAAATGTTACAAGCTAACTTACAGAGCAACCCATATTCCCTGCCTGGTTAGTGGGTTCTGATGAAGCCTCATCAACCTAAAATGTACTGAAATAACCTGAAGCATATCCCCAGCATTTCAGATTTCTAGCATCTGTAAATTTTCGTTTCCTTCTAAGATTATCGGAAGCCTGTGAATCAACCGTTTCAACTCTTTTGAAGAGAACAGTTTGAATAAAGGGGGAACATAAAGGAAGAAAGAACTCAGACTAATCTTATGCCAATATGCACATTTGCCTAAAAGGAGAACATTGTTTGCTTGGATAGAAAGGCGCAGAAGCAAAGATTAATAATGAGGAGGATGAACAAAAAGAAATTCAGAATATAGAATCTATTTAAAAGTATTCTAGAAAGTTCACATCTTCAATTAAGCCATTCCCCCCCCCCCCCACACACACAGATAAATAGACAAGTATATAATTTTAAAAGCCCTAACCTAACTGAACTAACTGGTTAAGTGATCACAAATGTTTTGAAGACACTGTTTTATTAAAACATGTTTTGCTTAGGTAAAATGAAATTAGAGAAAAATGTTCAATGTCATTCTCTAAATTAAGTAACATTAGTGTGTAAGAAAGAGAGAATGTCTCATTATATGTGGCAGTTTCCATCCCATATGTGCATGGATGTGGGAATGGGCAAGTGCAGTGGTTAACAAGCTATACTTACAAGGAGACTTTTTGGCTTACCAAATTTGTTTCTTTGACAACTGCACAATCTAACCTACTTAAATAATTAAACAGAGCACATGAACCCACTTCCAAAATATTGGCTGTTCTAATTAAATAAGAATGATACTGCCCTCTATCCTCCACCAGCATTCCTAACATGTTTTTGGGAGGTGGGCACACATTTAAACACCTGAAACTCTTGATCAGGTTTAAACAGAATACTGACATTGTACACTAACTCCAATACAAACGGCAGTGGTATGTTCCTACATACAACTCAGAAGAACATTTTGCAAAATCTGTAAATTTTCAGTTGCTTGTGCCATAGCTGATTTATTATCAATTGTATTTGGACGTCCCGAAATAAAGTTCTGAGCAATGAATCTGTGATGGATCTAGTTTAAATTTCAATTTCACCATAGTAAAAGGCAAGTTCACTGCTTTTAAAAAAAGACTGCAGCAACAAAAGCTAGTTCCGAAGAATCCCTCCAAAGGCCCATAAAAGTCAACATGCTATTTCTGAGGTCATACACAGCTAAACTGTTAAAGCTATTCATACACAAACTGGAGACAGTCATCCATTGTTCAATTGTTTTTAGGCAAATTTTGCTGTTATTCATCAGTAACAGATTAATTTTAGCCATCAGAAGCTTGTGAATGGCAAAACAGAGCAATTATACTATTTATATTTAATATAAAACATTCGCCATTGTTACTAAAGGACAAGAAAGTTATTGATAACTTGTCAAGCAGCCACATCAGAAGAGATCTTGCACAAAAAGGGACATAATTTCTTTTAAGACTATATGAGCAGAATTAGGCCATTCAGCTCTATAGACTATTCTCTACCATTCCATCATGGCTGATTTATTATCCCGCTCAACCCCAGTCTGCTGCCTTCTCCCTGTAATCTTTAACACCTTTGTTAATCAAGAACCTATCAACCTCAGCTTTAAATATGCACAATGACTTGGCTTCCTCAGCCATCTGAGGCAATGAAATCCACAGATTAACCTCCCCCCCCAGCTAAAGAAACTCCTCATCTCTTTTCTAAAGGGACGTCCTTCTGCTCGGAGGCTGTACCCTCTGGTTCTCAATTCTCCTATTAGAAACCTCTTCTCCACTCCATTCTAGGCCTCTGCTTTACGGAACTGATACTTTCACTATCTCCAGAACTCAGGATGGTACATCACCAGATATTTAATTCAGAAATATGATTAATTTACTACGCTGCATCTCCAAATAAATAGAGATGATAAATTATGCAGACCAATTAGATCATGATTGCAAACCCTACTCATTTCTAAACCAAAGAAAGCTCAAAATTGTTTCAAACTGCAATAGATTTGATGGGATGATCCAATTAACCAATTAAATGAAAATCACAGTGAAAGTAATGCCAATAATACCAAATTGGTAAATCAATATTTGCCATGGTAAAGTTTGGGTTGTGTGTATTCCTGTATGTAATGATCACTTCTTCATGTTTCTAGTCATGGTAACATTAAAGTTTCACTAAGTTTTATCCCACAATTCCATCAACCCAATAGGCACGTTGCAATTATAAATTTCCTCATTTTGCAATAGTATTTTTGATTACTAGTTCAGCAAAAACTTTTCACCTCAAGAACTCTCTACAGCCCAATTCCATCGAAATTTAAAGTTTTCTTTGCCGGGCTCAACAATCAGTCTATTTTAAAATCACACCTCAAGTCTCTCTCTTAACAGCACTATCAAGGTTGGTATAATTGTACTGCTGCAAAGCTTCAGACACCAAAGCTCAGTCGTAATCTTGGCTGCTGTTTATGTGAACTAAGTAGGTTTCTTTGCAAATCCTAAAGATGTTGATGGACTGCCAATCGACTTTAAAAGTCAGAAAAATTATCTGCCATAAATTTCTTCTAGTGTAGGTAAAACAAGAGAATCAAAAGGGAGTTTATGGACATGTGAAAGAATAAGTTATGGGGAAAGTTGGAGTGTGTGGAAATAGGACTGATGGAAATACTCAAAGTACAGATTTAATACGCCTAATGACTCCCTCAGATCCTATGAAAATATGAATATACTATGATTTTATAAATTACAATTCAACAGCTAGATTGTAGATCACTTTGAATTCTTAAACCTCCAAAGGAATGCATTTACGGAATCCCATAAAAATAATAGTGTTTATCAATTATGTAAAACCTGCAAACCAAACTGAAAATTCTGCGATTTGTTCATTTTAAACTGATTTGAAGGAGATAAGTGGACAGGAGTTCAAGGAAGAAATTACAGAGCATACTTCAAGGCATCTGAAGGAAAACCAAAAATAAATAAAAATCTGGGGAAAAAAAACATTCGTTGAGAGAAAATAAAAATCAGACCAATATCTAAAGATGGACCCTTCATCAGATTGGCAGATGGAAAGAGGCGGCTGGAAACATATTTCAATCAAATTATAAAGGAGGGAAGTGGTAACCAGCTTCTTGTAGATCAAAGCGAACAGCAATTGGCTTAAAAATCCATGAACTGGCCCTTCTTTCTTTATATAAAATACTCAGTTGGAAAATGCATTGATAAAACAATAACAGAATTAGATTTCATATCCTGAATTGTTTTCATTTTGCAGCATACATTGCAATACATAATAAATAGCCTATAAGTTACAATAAGAAACAAAAATAAATAAATTAATGCAAAAAGAAAGCAAGAATAAGTAGTGAGGCAGTGTACATGGGTTCACTGTGCATTCAGAAATCTGATGGCAGTGGCGAAGAACCTATTTCTGAAATGATTAGTGTGTTTTCGTAGTCCTGTACCGAGTCCTTGAAGGCAGCAATGTATGAGTAAAAGGCATGGCCTGGGTGATGGAAGTCCTCAATGACAGATATTGTGGCGGCTCATTTCCTAGCGTATGCGAACCGACTCACAATTAGATAGCCTACGGGGGTTTGCGAGCACAGAGCTTTGGAGCCTCTTCGCCATGGGGGGCCGGTTGACAGAGGCTTAAAAGTGAGGCTGAAGTTTTCGAATAAAGTTTTTCCTTCGACTGCAGTTACCGACTCCGTGTCGTAATTTTAGCGCTGCTTGTAGCACACCGCTACAATTGGTGACCCCGACGGTCCAAACGATTTTTGGACCAGAAATGACCGACGCCGCCTCTGTTCATGCGGTTTCGTTGAAACTGCCGGGTTTCTGGACACAGCGCCCGGACCTATGGTTCCAGCAAGCCGAAGCCCAATTCCACGTTCGCCGGATCACCTCAGAAGACACCCGCTACTACTACGTGGTGGGCTCCCTCGACCAGGACACAGCTGCCCAGGTCGCGGAGTTCGTACAGTCGCCCCCGGCAGACGGCAAGTACACGGAATTCAAAGCTCTGCTCCTCAGGACTTTCGGACTCTCACGGCGCGAGCGGGCTGCCCGTTTACTGCACCTGGATGGCTTGGGCGACAGACCTCCATCGGCTTTAATGAATGAGATGTTGTCTCTGGCCGAGGGACACACAGGCCTCATGTTTGAGCAGGCATTCCTGGAGCAGCTGCCCGAGGACATACGCCTGCTGCTGTCCGACGCGGATTTCAGTGACCCCCGGAAGGTGGCAGCCCGGGCGGACTTGCTGTGGAACGCCAAAAAGGTGAGCGGGGCATCCATCGCACAGATCTCCCAGCCACGCTCCCGGCAGCAAACCAGTCCAGGCCCGGCCACAGAGCCCACTAACCCCCGGCCCAATGACCACTGGTGCTTCTACCACCAGCGGTGGGGCGCAGAAGCCCGCCGTTGTCGCCCGCCCTGCAAGTTCCCGGGAAACGCCAGGGCCAGCCGCCGCTGATGGCTACGGCGGCTGGCCATCGGGATAGCCTCCTGTATGTGTGGGATAGCAGGTCGGGACGCCGCTTTTTGGTCGATACTGGGGCTGAGGTCAGCGTTTTACCTCCGACGGGTTACGACACCCGCAGCAGGGCACCGGGTCCCCCCCTGAGGGCCGCGAATGGCAGCACAGTAAGGACCTATGGCACCCGTCAGGTGCAGCTACAGTTCGGCCCCAGCCAGTTCACGTGGGACTTCACACTGGCCGCCGTAGCCCAACCGCTTCTGGGTGCGGATTTTTTGCGAGCTCACAGCCTGCTGGTTGACCTGCCCAGGAAGAGACTGGTACACGCCGAGACCTTTCAGACGTTCTCCCTGGGCGCGGCCCAGTTGCCAGCCCCTCACCTCGGCTCCATCACGCTGTCCGACAACGACTTCACCAGGGTCCTGGCGGAGTTCCCATCGGTTCTGGCACCGCAGTTCACAGCAGCCATGCCCAGGCACGGCGTACAGCACCACATCCCGACACAGGGACCACCCCTCCATGCCCGTGCTCGGCGGCTTCCCCCGGACAAGCTCCGACTGGCGAAGGAGGAGTTCCAGAGAATGGAGGAATTGGGGATCATCCGGCGGTCCGACAGCCCCTGGGCTTCCCCCCTGCACATGGTGCCCAAAGCGACGGGGGGCTGGAGACCGTGCGGCGACTACCGCAGGCTGAACGAGGCTACCACACCGGACCGCTACCCTGTGCCGCACATTCAGGACTTTGCGGCAAACCTGCACGGCGCCCGGATCTTCTCCAAGGTCGACCTTGTCCGAGGGTACCATCAAATCCCGATGCATCCTGACGACGTCCCCAAAACGGCTCTCATCACCCCGTTTGGCCTCTTCGAGTTCCTCCGCATGCCGTTCGGCCTGAAGAATGCCGCACAGACGTTCCAGCGGTTAATGGACGCGGTGGGACGGGACCTGGACTTCGCGTTCATCTATTTGGATGACATCCTCATAGCCAGCGGCAGTCGTCAGGAGCATCTGTCCCACCTCCGTCAACTCTGCGCCCGACTGAGTGAGTACGGTCTTACAATCAACCCTGCCAAATGCCAGTTCGGACTTGATACCATTGACTTCCTGGGCCACAGGATTACTAAAGACGGGGCAACCCCTCTGCCCGCTAAGGTAGATGCGGTCCGCCACTTCCCCCGACCCACCACGATCAAAGGCCTTCAGGAATTCGTAGGTATGGTCAATTTCTACCGCCGCTTCCTCCCTTCAGCTGCCCGGATCATGCGCCCCCTGTTCGCCCTGATGTCGGGTCCGAGCAAGAACATTACCTGGGACGAGGAGTCCGCCGCCGCTTTCGTTCAAATGAAGGAAGCTTTGGCTGACGCCGCCATGCTAGTACATCCCAGAATGGACACCCCTACCGCCCTCACAGTGGACGCATCAAACACGGCAGTCGGTGGGGTGCTGGAGCAACTCATCGCAGGTCGCTGGCAACCCCTGGCGTTTTTCAGCAAACACCTGCGGCCACCCGAGCTCAAGTACAGTGCTTTTGACCGGGAACTGTTGGCGCTCTACCTGGCAATCCGGCATTTCAGGTACTTCCTAGAAGGCCGGCCCTTCACCGCGTTCACGGACCACAAACCGCTTACCTTTGCGTTTACGAAAGCATCCGACCCCTGGTCATCCCGCCAGCAACGCCACCTGTCCTACATCTCTGAATACACAACGGATGTCCGGCACGTCTCGGGTAAGGACAATGTCGTGGCGGATGCGCTCTCTCGCCCTACCGTTCATGCCCTTTCCCAAGGGGTAGACTTTGAGGCACTGGCAGAGGCACAGCAGGTAGATGAGGAGATTCCGAGTTACAGGACTGCAGTCTCTGGTTTGCAGCTCCAGGACTTCCCCGTGGGCCCAGGTGAGAGGACCCTACTCTGTGACGTCGCCACCGGCCGGCCCCGTCCGGTCGTCCCCGCAGCCTGGCGGCGACGTGTTTTCGACTCCATTCATAACTTGGCGCATCCCTCCATCCGGACAACTGTCCGGATGGTTTCCAGCAGGTTCGTTTGGCACGGACTCCGCAAACAGGTCAGTGAATGGGCCAGAACGTGCATGCACTGCCAGACGGCCAAGGTGCAGCGGCACACCAAAGCCCCACCGCAGCAGTTCCATCCCGCCCACCGGCGTTTCGACCACATTCATGTGGATATCGTGGGCCCCCTGCCAGTGTCGCGCGGAGCGCGTTACCTCCTGACTATCGTGGACCGGTTCACAAGATGGCCAGAGGCGGTCCTGCTCACCGACACCACCTCCGAATCTTGCGCCCGAGCCCTGCTCGCCACCTGGATATCCCGCTTTGGTGTACCAGCCCACATTACGTCCGACAGAGGCGCCCAGTTCACCTCCAGCCTGTGGTCAGCTATGGCCAGCCTTTTGGGGACTCAGCTGCACCACACCACTGCCTACCACCCACAGTCGAACGGGCTGGTGGAGCGTTTCCACCGTCACCTGAAGTCGGCCCTCATGGCCCGCCTGCGAGGAGCCAACTGGGCGGACGAGCTTCCCTGGGTCCTACTCGGCATTCGCACAGCGCCCAAGGACGACCTGCACGCCTCGTCGGCCGAGTTGGTATACGGCGCGCCCCTGGCCGTCCCCGGGGAGTTCCTACCAGCCCCAAGGGGGCAAGAGGAAGCTCCCGCAGCAGTCCTGGGCAGACTTCGCGAGAAGCTCGGTAACCTGGCCCCCATACCCACTTCACAGCATGGGCGGCACCCGACCTGCGTACCCAAAGACCTACGGAACTGTAAGTTTGTGTTTGTACGAAGGGGCGGGCATCGGCCGCCGCTGCAGCGGCCATACGAGGGGCCGTTTACGGTGCTCCGGAACAACGGGTCCACGTTCGTGCTGGACGTTGGGGGGAAGGAGGAGGTTTTCACGGTGGACCGCCTCAAGCCGGCCCATGTGGACCTGGCGCAACCGGCCGAGTTTCCGGCGCCTCGGCGCAGAGGCCGACCTCCCAAGCAGGTTCTGGCCCAGGCTGTGGACATTGGGGGGTGTATCGCCGGTTCTGGGGGGGGGTTATGTGGCGGCTCATTTCCTAGCGTATGCGAACCGACTCACAATTAGATAGCCTACGGGGATTTGCGAGCACAGAGCTTTGGAGCCTCTTCGCCATGGGGGGCCGGTTGACAGAGGCTTAAAAGTGAGGCTGAAGTTTTCGAATAAAGTTTTTCCTTCGACTGCAGTTACCGACTCCGTGTCGTAATTTTAGCGCTGCTTGTAGCACACCGCTACAATATCACCTTTTAGAGGCATCAACTTTTGAAGGTGTCCTCAATACTGGGGAGGCTAGTGCCCATAATGGAGATAGCTGAGTTTACAACTTTTTGCAGTGGCCCCTCTACAACACACAGAGTGCTACCCATTCCCCATGAGTTGCTCATCATTTTGTCAAGGAATATTGTCTTTCTGGGTGGTGCTTTAACTTAACTGCTTTTCCAGACAATGACTTCTCAGACAAGTGTAAGTTTCCCTCAATACTTCATGGGTCAATGTAGATTTTTATAATGTTCCTGAAGCACTTGAAACTCACATCCTTTTTAGCCAGGAGATATTATCCACGAAGCTTCTGAGTTCTACTGACAACAAATTTACTTCAATGCCATTTGTGGTACTCTGCAAGTGAACTGACAAGTTTCTTACATTACTTTTGAAATATACACAGTGGTGCAATTTTGTTCAAATTTCTTTGGACACCCAATATTGTGGAAAACTGAATATAAATACATATTATTTTAAATATTTAAGGTAGTGGAAAGGCCTTGGGTTGTCAGGAGAGACACACTTACTGCAGAATTGTGGGAGGGGCCATTGTGTTACTGGACCAGTGGCTTTGGTTCAAATGAGAACAGGCACAAACTAAAGGTACTGAATCATTTGTTTTTCCATTGTGGAACTTGGGCTTGAGAAGTGGAGCCAAAGATTCTACAAGTCAGGGAGAAAAGGTGGAGTAAATGACGCAAGCGAGTATGAAACTCAAAGGTTCAAGAGAAAAGGCACAGGTAATGTTCAGTAGAAGTTTTCTTTATTGTAAATCTTTAGACCTTAATTCAGTATAGACAGGATGGTTAAGGCGGTGAGATACTACTGCTGTGAGATGTGGGTTTTTGAGGTGCTCAACTGTCTGTCTCCATGACCACATCTACAGAAAGTGCACACAACTATAACTCCTGACAAGGTCTAGGAACTAGACACTCAGGACCATCCAGGATGTTGAAAATCTCCAATAAAACTTTTACTGAGGTGGTCACACCAAGAATGCAGGCTTCAGATAGTAGATGGGTAACTACCAGAAGTCAGGGGAGTTAGCAGTCAGTACAGGGTTTCCCTATGGCCAATCCTCTCAGCAACAAGTATACCCCTTTGGATACTGCTGGAGAGGATGATCTGATAGAATCTGGTCACGGAAGCCGCAGCCAGGCCATTGGCACTGAGGTCATCTCTGAGGCTCAGCAGGGAAGGATAAAGTCAGGCAGAACAATAGTGATAGGAAGCTTGAGGGTTAGGGGAACTGACAGAAGGTTCTGTGGCTGCGAAAGAGATGCCAGGATGAAAGAGGAAAAGTGAGAGATATGAGCATTGCACAGGCACAAGGGATTTGTTTAGTTGGCCATTGGATTATTAATTTGTTTGGTTTAGCACAACATTGTGGGCCAAAAGGCCTGTTCCTGTGCTGTATTGTTCTATGTTCTATAATGCCCTGCTAATAAACCATAAGACCTTAAGACAAAGGAGCAGAAGTTGGCCATTTGGACCATCGAGTCTGCTCTGCCATTTCATCATGAGCTGATCCAATCTCCCCTTTTAATCCCATTCCACCACCTTCTCACCATAACCTTTGATGCCCTGACTACTCAGATACCTAACAATCTCTGCTTTAGATACACCCAATGACTTGGCCTCCACTGCTGCCCATGGCAACAAATTCCATAGATTCCCCATCCTCTGGCTTAAAAATTTTTTTCGCATCTCCATTCTGAATGGGTGCCCTGCAATCCTCAAGCCGTCCTCTCATACTAGACTCCCCCACCATGGGAAACAACTTTGCCACATCCACTCTGTCCATGTCTTTCAACATTCGAAATGTTTCTATGAGGTCCCCACTCATTCTTCTAAACTCCAAGGAGTACAGTCCAAGAGCGGTCAAACATTCCTTGTACGTTAACTCTCATTCCCGGAATCATTCTAGTGAATCTTCTCTGAACCCTCTCCAATGTCAGCACATCCTTTCTTTAAAAAGGAGCCCAAAACTGCACACACTATTCCAAGTGAGGTCTTACCAGTGCCTTATGGAGCCTCAACATAGAAACATAGAAAATAGGTGCAGGAGTAGGCCATTCGGCCCTTCGAGCCTGCACCACCATTCAGTATGATCATGGCTGATCATCCAACTCAGAACCCTGTACCTGCTTTCTCTCCATACCCCGATCCCTTTAGCCACAAGGGCCATATCTAACTTCCTCTTAAATATAGCCAATGAACTGGCCTCAACTGTTTCCTGTGGCAGAGAATTCCACAGATTCACCACTCTCTGTGTGAAGAAGTTTTTCCTCATCTTGGTCCTAAAAGGCTTCCCCTTTATCCTTAAACTGTGACCCCTCATTCTGGACTTCCCCAACATCAGAAACAATCTTCCTGCATCTAGCCTGTCCAATCCCTTTAGAATTTTATACGTTTCAATAAGATCCCCCCCCTTTATCCTTAAACTGTGACCCCTCGTTCTGGACTTCCCCAACATCAGAAACAATCTTCCTGCATCTAGCCTGTCCAATCCCTTTAGAATTTTATACGTTTCAATAAGATCCCCCCCTCAATCTTCTAAATTCCAGTGAGTATAAGCCTAGTCGATCCAGTCTTTCTTCATATGAAAGTCCTGCCATCCCAGGAATCAATCTGGTGAACCTTCTCTGTACTCCCTCTATGGCAAGAATGTCTTTCCTCAGATTAGGGGACCAAAACTGCACACAATATTCTAGATGCGGTCTCACCAAGGCCTTGTACAACTGCAGTAGAACCTCCCTGCTCCTGTACTCAAATCCTTTTGCTATGAATGCCAACATACCATTTGCCTTTTTCACCGCCTGCTGTACCTGCACGCCCACCTTCAATGACTGGTGTACAATGACACTCAGGTCTCGTTGCATCTCCCCTTTTCCTAATCGGTCATCATTCAGATAATAATCTGTTTTCCTGTTCTTGCAACCAAAGTGGATAACCTCACATTTATCCACATTAAATTGTATCTGCCATGAATTTGCCCACTCACCTAACCTATCCAAACCCTGCATCCTCTTAGCATCCTCCTCACAGCTAACACCGCCGCCTAGCTTCGTGTCATCCGCAAACTTGGAGATGCTGCATTTAATTCCCTCGTCTAAATCATTAATATATATTGTAAACAACTGGGGTCCCAACACTGAGCCTTGCGGTACCCCACTAGTCACTGCCTGCCATTCTGAAAAGGTCCCGTTTACTCCCACTCTTTGTTTCCTGTCTGCCAACCAATTCTCTATCCACATCAATACCATACCCTTAATACCGTGTGCTTCCAAGTTTGCACACTAATCTCCTGTGTGGGACCCTGTCAAAAGCCTTTTGAAAATCTAAATATACCACATCTACTGGCTCTCCCCTATCCACTCTACTAGTTACATCTTCAAAAAATTCTGTAAGATTCGTCAGACATGATTTTCCTTTCACAAATCCATGCTGACTTTGTCCGATGATTTCACCTCTTTCCAAATGTGCTGTTTTCACATCTTTGATAATCGACTCTAGCATTTTCCCCACCACCGATGTCAGACTAACCGATCTATAATTCCCCGGTTTCTCTCTCCCTCCTTTTTTAAAAAAAACATCACATCCCTGCTCCTATTTTCTATTCCTCTAGAAATGAATGCCAACACTGCATTCGCCTTCTTCACCACCAACTCAACCTGGAGGTTAACCTTAAGGGTATCCTGCATGAGGACTCCCAAGTCCCATTGTATCTCAGAACTTTGAATTCTCTCCCCATTTAAGTAATAATCTGCCCATTTATTTCTTCTACCAAAGTTCATGACTGTACACTTTCCGACACAGTAATTCATTTGCCACTTCTTTGCCCATTCCCCCAATCTATCCAAGTCTCTCCGCAGACTGTTTCCTCAGCACTACCGGCCCCTCCACCTATCTTTGTATCATCAGCAAACTTAGCCACAAAGACATCTATTCCATAATCCAAATTGTTGATATACAATGTAAAAAGAAGCGGCCCCAACACGGACCCCTGTGGAACATCACTGGTAACCGGCAGCCAACCAGAATGGAATCCTTTTATTCCCACTCTGTTTCCTGCCAATTAACCAATGCTCTATCCACGTATGTAACTTCCATGTAATTCCAGGGCTCTTATCTTATTTAGCAGCCTCACGTGCGGCACCTTGTCAAAGGCCTTCTGAAAATCCAAATACACAACATCCACTGCATCTCTCTTGTCTAGCCTACTTGTAATTTCCTCAAAGAATTGCATTAGGTTTGTCAGACAGGATTTTCCTTTAAGAAAACCATGCTGAGTTCTGCCTATCTTGTCATATGCCTCCAGGTACTCCGTAACCTCATCCTTGACGATCGACTCCAACAACTTCCCAACCACCGATGTCAAGCTAAAAGGTCTATAATTTCCTTTTTGCTTCCTTGCCCCCTTTTTAAATAGCAGAGTGACATCTGCAATCTTCCAGTCCTCCAGAACCAGCCCAGAATCTATCAACTTTTGAAAGATCATTGCTAATGCCTCTGCAATCTCCACTGCTACTTCCTTCAGAATATAAGGGTGCATTCCATCTGATCCAGGAGATTTATCTACCCTTAGACTATTCAGCTTCCCGAGTACTTTCTCTGTCGTAATTGTGACCGCACATATTTCTCTTCCCTGACACCCCTGAATGTCCGGTATATTGCTGATGTCTTCCTCAGTGAAGACTGATGCAAAATACTTGTTCAGTTCCTCCACTATCTCCTTATCTCCCAGTACAATTTCTCCAGCATCATTTTCTATCGTCCTATATCTACTCTTACCTGTCTTTTACTCTTTATATACTTGAAAAAGCTTTTAGTATCCTCTCTGATATTATTTGCTAGCTTCCTATCATAGTTCATCTTTTCCCTCTTAATGACCTTCTTAGTTTCCTTTTGTAAGCTTTTAAAAACTTCCCAATCCTCTGTCTTCCCACTAATTTTTGCTTCCTTGTATGCCTTCTGCTTTGCTTTTACTTGGCTTTGACTTCTCTTGTCAGCCACGGTTGCATCCTTTTTCCATTCAAAAATTTCTTCTTCTTTGGAATATATCTGTCTTGCACCTTCCTCACTTCTTGCATAAACTCCAGCCGCTGCTGCTCTGTTGTCCTTCCCGCTAGTGTCCCTTTCCAGTCAACATTGGCCAGTTCCTCTCTCATGCCAATGTAATTTCCTTTACTCCACTGAAATACCGACACATCGGATTTCGGCTTCTCTTTCTCAAACTTCACAGTGAACTCAATCATGTTGTGATCACTGCCTCCTAAGGGTTCCTTCACTTCCATCTCTCTAATCACCTCTGGTTCATTACACAATACCCAACCCAGTACAGCCGATCCCCTAGTAGACTCAACAACAAGCTGCTCTAAAAAGCCATCTCGTAGACATTCTACAAATTCTCTCTCGAGATACAGTGTCGATCTGATTTTCCCAATCCACTCACATGTTAAAATCCCCTACAATTATCATAACACTACCCTTCTGGCAACCCTTTTCTATTTCCTGTTGTAATTTGTAGTCCACATCAATGCAGTTGTTTGGAGGCCTGCAGATAACTGCCATCAGGGTCCTTTTACCCCTGTGATTTCTTAGCTCAACCCATAAAGATTCTGTACCTTCTGATCCGATGTCAACTCTTTCCAATGATTTAATATCATTTCTTACCATTAAAGCCACGCCACCCCCTCTGCCTACCTGCCTATCCTTCCGATACACCGTGTATCCTTGGACATTCAGCTCCCAGAGACATGCATCCTTTAGCCAAGTCTCAGTGATAGTCACAATATCATACCTGCCAACCTGTAACTGGTACCACAAGATCATCCACCTTATTTCTTATGCTGCATGCATTTTAGTATAACACCTTAAGTCCAGTATTTGGTACTTCTTGCATTGATTACACAGCAACTCACCCAATGGCTGCAAATTTGCCTGTCCTTTCTGACATCCTTACTGCTCACTACCTTAGATCTATTTCTGTTTTCCCTCTCCTCCGCTCCATGATTCCCGATTCCCATCCCCCTGCCAAATCAGCTTAAACCCTCCCCAACAGCTCTATTAAACCTTCCCGCCAGGATATTGGTCCCCCTAGGATTCAAGTGCAACCTATCCTTTTTGTACAGATCACACTTGCCCCAAAAGAGGTCCCACTGATCCAGAAACTTGAATCCCTGCCCCCTGCTCCAATCCCTCAGCCACGCATTTATCCTCCACCTCATTTCATTCCTACTCTCACTGTCGCGTGGCACAGGCAGTAATCCCGAGATTACTACTTTTGTGGTCCTTCTTCTCAAGTGCCTTCCTAACTCCCTATATTCTCCTTTCAGGACCTATCTATATCATTGGTACCTATATGTACCACGACCTCTGGCTCCTCACCCTCCTACCTCAGGATATTGTGGACGCGATCAGAAACATCCCGGACCCTGGCACCAGGGAGGCAAACTACCATCCGGGTCTCCTGACTGCACCCACAGAATCGCCATCTGACTCCCTAACTATCGAGTCCCTATTACTACTGCCTTCCTCTTCCTTTCCCCTACCCTTCTGAGCTACAGGGCCGGACTCTGTGCCAGAGACACAGCCACAGTTGCTTCCCCCAGGTAGGCTGTCGTCCCCCCCCAACAGTACTCAAACAGGAGTACTTATTGTCAAGGGGTACAGCCACTGCAGTACTCTCCAGTACCCGACTCTTCCCCTTCCTCCTCCTAACCGTGACCCACCTGCCTGCCTCCTGTGGCCCTGGTGTGACTACCTGCCTGTAACTCCTCTCTGTCAACTCCTCACTCTCCCTGACCAGACGAAGGTCAGTTCCAGTTCCCTAACACAGTCCCTTAGGAGCTGCAGCTCGGCGCACCTGGTGCAGATGTGGATGTCTGAGAGGCTAGGAGACTCCAGGAACTCCCACGTCCAACACTGAGAACAACAAGCTGCCCTCACACTCATGCTTCCCCTTCCCTCAAATAACAGGAAAAACTGAAACCTAAACCTACCTTGCCTCGCCCATTTCTGCCTAAACCCATTAAGCCAAAGCCCTTAAGCCCTCACTCTGTTCCCGGCTCACTCCACTGCCCGCTGTTTAAGGCTGTGTCTTTTTTAAATCTTCCCCGCTTCACTGCCCCATGTCACAAGCCTGCGCAGTCCCGCCTCTCTTAACTCCGATGAGAATAAGAAAAAAAATCAAAATGGCTTCCCACCACACTCCCATTCTGATCCTCCGACTTCCTTCTCCAAATTAATATAGACTCAATGCTGGAGGAATCAGCAGGCCAGGCAGCATCTATGGGAAAGAAGTACAGTTGATGTTTTGGGCCTGACTCTTCAGCAGGATGTAAATGTTTCCAGCCCAAAACATTGACTGTACTATTCCTCCCCCCCCCACCCCCACACCCATAGATGCTGCCTGGCCTGCTGAGTTCCTCCAGCATTTTATGTGCGTTGCTCAGATTTCCAGCATCTGCAGATTTTCTCTTGTTTATAACGTACCTACATAGCTGTTCAAGTTCAGCTTCTTGTCAAAAGTGACCCCAGTATATTAAATATGGGATTCCCACTGAGTGTCAAAATTAGATTATCCTTCCTCTTGTTAGAGATGATCACTTCAGTACCACTTATCAACCAATACTTGAAAACTGTTCAGGCAGGTCTTGCTGCCTTAAGGTATTGGATAATTCCTTTGGAGGGGAATTGTGAATAGAATTGAACATCATGCAATCATTTGCAAACATCCCCAGTAGTTGACGAGGACCCTCCCCCCAACCTCCATGGAAGGCAGAACATTGTACACTTGCGGTGTACAACAAGAATTAGTGCTAGAACTTTTGCTGTTTGTAATAATGTATCAATGACTTTGATGTGAATGTATTTTCTATGCCACAAAAACTGTTGATGCTGTGGAAAGTGAGGAAGATTGTCAGAATCTGGTTTCATGAAATCTGTTGTTGAACAGCAGCAGTACTTTACAATACATAATAAAAACTGTAAGTTACAGTATTATATACATGCTAAATTAATGCAGAGACAAAAAGTAGTGAGGTAGTATTCATGGATTCAATGTTCATTGAGATCTCTGACAGCAAAGGGGAAGAAGCTGTTCCTGAAATGTTGAGTGTGTGTCTTCAAGCTCCCGTACCTCTTCCCTGATGACAGTAATGAGAAGAGGGCATGTCCTGAATGACGAGGTTCCTTAATGATGGATGCCGCCTTTGTTGAAGATGCCCTGGATGCATGATGTCCACGATGGAGCTGACTGAGTTCACAACTTTCTGCAGCTTATTTTGATCCTGTGCAGTGTCTCCAATGATGCAGCCAATTATAATGCTCTCCACAGCTCATCTGTAGAGATTTATGAGCGTCTTTGGTGATAAACCAATTCTCAAACTCCTAATGAAATATAGCCACCATCATGCCTTCTTTGTAAATGCTTCTTTGTACATGTTGGGCCCAGGATCGATCCTCAGTGATGTTGACACCTAGGAACTTGAAAATGCTCTCTTTCCACTTCTGATCCCTTTATGAGGACTGGTGTGTGCTCCCTTGTCTTTCCCTGTTTTGAAATCTACAATCAATTCTTCAGACTTACAAACATTGAGTGCAAGAATGTTGCTGCAACACCACTCAATCAGCTCCTGTACACTTTCTTGGCAACATCTGAAGTTCTGCCAACAATAGTTGTGCCGTCAGCATATTTATAGATGGTATTTGAGCTGTGCCTAGCCACACAGTCATGGGTAGAGAGAGTAGAGCAGTGGGCTAAGCACAATTCCTTGAGGTCCAAGTCTACAACAGTATACATCAGATAGAAAGTTGGGTGGAGCACTGGTAGAGATGCAGGTTTTGCATTGTAGGATATGAAAAAGGCACAGAATATATATAGTGAATGGGGGAGCTCTAAGCAATGTTGAAGAACAGAGAGACCTAGGAGGCCAAAGTTCATTGCTCCCTGAAAAAGGCAATGCAGGTCCATATAGTGTCAAACTAGCATATGACATGATTCCTTCACACACAGGGACATTATGTTACAACTTTGGAAAACCAAGACTGGTTAGACTGCACTTCTGTCTTGTTTGGTCTGGTCTCTACACAAAGAATATAATTAAGCTAGAAAGGATACAGCAAAAATCCACAAGGATTTTTGGAGGGTTTCATGATAAGGAGGAACTGGAAGGGCTTGTGTGCCCTAGAATGAAGGAGGCTGAAAGGGTGAACTGAGAACTATACAAGATTATGGGGGGGGGGGGGGGGGCAAAGATAGGGTAGTCAATCCTTCTCCTGGGGTAGGGCTATTAAAGCCGCAAGGACACGTTTATGGTAAAAGGAAGGAGTTTTAAAGGAGATTCAGGGATAGCAAAACACATAGGCACAGTATTTGAGATCGAGAATGTCAGCTGTGGTGGCATTAAACTTAACAGGCATTTAACCTGACATTTAAAAATACAAGCCGAAGTGTACAGTCATAATGTAGGCAAATATGATGAACAGAACTAGGGAAAAGGATCAGCATAGACATGGTGGGCCGAAATACCTGGTTCTGTGCTCTACAACTCAATGACTAATAAATCAGTTGGTCATTTCATTAACCTTAGCAATTGTACTAAATATTTTAAGGAACTAATAAACTGCTGCAGATTATCCATATTAGAAAGATATAACGAATCTGTAGATTTAGTGCAGTCAAAAAACAAGGAATTCAGACATAAATGCTATTGATTATATGTGCTTAATGTCGTTGCCATGGAACTGCAGCTTTCAATGGAATATAAATAGAATTTTATATCATTAAATACAATAGCTACTCCCCCCACAAGATAGCCACTGTATAATTTTCTTATGGTAAAATGGGTAAGGATGCAGGATCATTGGCAAAAAAAATGTAAAATTCACCTCAATATTGCATTGAAATTTAAACTGCCATGGCAACCAAAGCCCTGCTAATCAAAAGCAGTTACTTCCAAGCTCCGTAAAATATAGTCAAAGTTTTTGACAAAACAGTCTATGCTGCCACACAAAGAAGCTGGGTTGTTTCAAAATAGCTTTGAGCAGATAGAACTTCACAACAGTCGAGGATCTTTAGTCAGAGCACAGAAACAGACCCTTCATCCCAACTTGTCTATGCCAACCAAGATGCCCATCTAAATGAGTCCCATATCCCTTCAAACATTTTCTTTCACTGTACCTAAAGTGCCTTGTAAATACTTTTCATATATAGCTGCCCAAACCATTTTCTCTGGCAGCCCTTTCCAGAAACTGACCACTATCCAAGTGGAAAAATGTGTCCCTTAGGGCTTAAAGCTCTCCCCTCTCACTTTAAACTTGTGCCCTCTAATTCTTGACTCCCCAACCTTGGGATAAAGATTAAGCATTCACCCTACCCTCATATTTTTATATCCCTTATCCTCCTATGCACCAATGAATAAACTCTCTCTACTACTCAGTCCCTTGAACCTTAACAACATTGCAAATCTTTTCTACACTCTTTCCAGCTTGATGTCATCTTTCCTATAGCAGGATGATCAAATTGAACACAATTTCACTGAATACATTTCTGCAATGATTGAATATGTAAAAAAGTAAAACAGGTAGGGCACATCCGGGTGGGCTAGACAACAGTGGAGAAGTGTTTCAGGAAGAGAATTGCAAAGCTGGTCAATTACAACACAAAAAGCTTTCAAGAAATATTATGGACAGACGCAGGATTCATTTTAATGCCATACTAGGTGATAATCTGATTAGTGTAATTGAAACATGATCTTACAAGAAAGATGAGTACAGATTGGAGGAAGCAATTCTTGCTAATTAGGGAATAACTATATAACAATTACAGCACGGAAACAGGCCACCTCAGCCCTTCTAGTCCGTGCCGAACGCTTACTCTCACTTAGTCCCACTGGCCCATACTCAGCCCATAACCTTCCATTCCTTTCCTGTCCATATACCTATCCAATTTTACTTTAAATGACAATACCGAACCTGCCTCTACCACTTCTACTGGAAGCTCATTCCACACAGCTACCACTCTCTGAGTAAAGAAATTCCCCCCTGTTTAACCTTAAACTTTTGCCCTCTCTCAACTCATGTCCTCTTGCTTGAATCTCCTCTACTCTCAATGGAAAAAGCCTATCCACGTCAACTCTATCCGCCTAATTTTAAATACCTCTATCAAGTCCCCCCTCAACCTTCTACGCTCCAAAGAATAAAGACCTAACCTGTTCAGCCTTTCCCTATAACTTAAGTGCTGAAACCCAGGTAACATTCTAGTAAATTTTCTCCCTGTACTCTCTCTATTTTGTTGACATCTTTCCTAATTCAGTGACCAGAACTGTACACAATACTCCAAATTCGGCCTTACCAATGCCTTGTACAATTTTAACATTACATCCCAACTCCTATACTCAATGCTCTGATTTATAAAAGCCAGCATACCAAAAGCTTTCTTCACCACCCTATCCACATGAGATTCTACCTTCAGGGAACTATGCACCATTATTCCTAGATCACTCTGTTCTACTGCATTCCTCAATGCCCTACCATTTACCATGTATGTCCTATTTGGATTATTCCTACCAAAATGTAGCACCTCACACTTATCAGCATTAAACTCCATCTGCCATCTTTCAGCCCACACTTCTAACTGACCTAAATCTCTCTGCAAGCTTTGAAAACCTACTTCATTATCCACAACGCCACCTACCTTTGTAGCATCTGCATACTTACTAATCCAATTTACCATCCATCATCCAGAATATTAATATATATGACAAACATTGGACCCAGTGCAGATCCCTGAGGCACACCACTAGTCACCGGCCTCCAACCTGATAAACAGTTATCCACCACTACTCTCTCGCACCTCCCATCCAGCCACTGTTGAATCCATTTTACTATTTCAATATTAATACCTAATGACTGAACCTTCCTAACTAACCTTCCATGTGGAACCTTGTCAAAGGCCTTACTAAAGTCCATATAGACAACATTCACTGCTTTACCCTCATCAACTTTCCTAGTAACCTCTTCAAAAAATTCAATTAGGATTTGTCAAACATGACTTTCCACGCACAAATCCATGTTAACTGTTCCTAATCAGGCCTTGTGTATCCAGATAAATTATATATACTATCTCTAAGAATACTTTCCATTAATTTACCTACCACTGACGTCAAACTGACAGGCCTATAATTGCTAGGTTTACTCTTAGAACCCTTTTTAAACAATGGAACCACATGAGCAATACGCCAATCCTCTGGCACCATCCCCGTTTCTGATGACATTTGAAATATTTCTGTCAGAGCCCCTGCTATTTCTACACCAACTTCCCTCAAGGTCCTAGGGAATATCCTGTCAGGACCCGGAGATTTATCCACTTTTATATTCCTTAAAAGCACCTGTACTTCCTCCTCTTTAATCGTCATAGTTTCCATAACTTCCCTACTTGTTTCTCTTACCTTACACAATTCAATATCCTTCTCCGTAGTGAATACCGAAGAAAAGAAATTGTTCAAAATCTCCCCCATCTCTTTCGGCTCCACACATAGCTGTCCACTCTGATTCTCTAAGGGACCAATTTTATCCCTCACTATCCTTTTGCTATTAATATAACTGTAGAAACCCTTTGGATTTATTTTCACCTCACTTGCCAAAGCAACCTCGTATCTTCTTTTAGCTTTTCAAATTTCTTTCTTAGGATACTTCTTATATTCCTCGAGCACCTCATTTACTCCAGGCTGCCTATATTTATTGTAGAGATATCTTTTTATCCTAACCAAGTTTCCAATATCCCTTGAAAACCATGGCTCTCTCAAACTTTTAACCTCAGATTCTATCACACCTGAAGCAACGAAATCCAGGAATATTTAGTTGCCAATCACACCCCTCCTGCAACCATGTTTCACTAATAGCTACAACATCGTATTTCCAGGTATCAATCCATGCTTTAAGCTCATCCACCTTTCTTACAATGCTCCTAGCATTAAAATAAATGCATTTAAGAAATTCTCCACCTCCTCCTCTCTGTTAATCTCTAACAGTATAAAGAACTTTGTCTTATTTTTCTTCCTTCTCCCATACATCTGTTCCTACACTCTGGTTTCCCCCTCCCCCTCACACTCATATCTAGTCTAAATCCACTAGAGCCTCACTAGCAAACCTACCTGCAAGAATATTTGTCCCCCTCCAGTTCAGATGTAAACCGTCCCACCGGAACAGGTGAACAGGTCCCACCTTCCCTGGAAAACTGCCCAATTATTTATAAATCTAAAGCCCTCCCTCCTGCACCATGTCTTCAGCCACGTGTTGATCTGCAATATCTTACTATTTCTAAACCCACCTGCATGTGGTACTGGTAGCAATCCTGAGATTGCTATCCTGGAGGTCCTGTCCTTTAACTTGGCACCTAGCTCCCTAAACTCACCTTTCAGGTGTTAACCTTTAAACCTTTCACCTTTAAATGTGTTAAGTGCAAAGGAAATGCAGTCATAAAAATTAGGATTATTTGAACAACTTTGGGGGTTGCTTTAAAAATCTGAAAAGGATAAACAAATACAAATTTTCCATGCACTTTAATGTGACATAGGGGGAAAAAAACAATAGGAATCACAAGGTTCAAGAGATAAAAATTTTCTTCAAGTACCAACCCCATACACTTGAAAACCCAAGTAAGCCACTCTACAGCTATTTAGAGCCACTTTGAAGTTGTATTTCCCCTCAGTCTGCACGTATCTTTTGTTCATCATTGTTGCCTGACCTATTGTCCATCTGGTGATAGGAACAGCTACATTCTATAATACCTACAACCATCAGGAACAGAAGAGATTTTGCAAATGCTGAAAATCCAGAGTAGCACACACAAAATGCTGGATGAACTCAGCAAGTCAAAAGAAATGAACAGAAGACGTTTCGTGCCAAGATCCTTCAATCAGGAATGATGATGGATCTCAGCCTGAAATTTCAATTGCTTATTCTTCCCTACAGATGCTGCCTGACCCATTGAAGAACACATACAAAATATTGTAGGAACTCAAACTCATGACCTCGTATACTGCCATCACCTCTATTTACCTCAACCCCATTTGAAGTCGCAACTGACATCCTTCAGCTTGGAACCATTCTAGTAAATGCATTCTTAATCCTTTCCAAGAACCTTCATACCCGTCCTAAAGTTTTATCTACAAAACATATGGAACAAGCTTAAACACAAAAACCTACAGCACAATACAGGCCCTCTGGCCCACAATGCTGTGCCAAACATGTACGTACTTTAAAAATTACATAGGGTTACCCATAGCCCTCTATTTTTCTAAGTTCCATGTACCTATCCAGGAAAGACCCTATCATGTCTGTCTCCACCACCGTTGCCAGCAGCCCATTCCACTCACCACTCTGCAGAAAAAAAACTTACCCCTGACATTTCCTCTGTACCCACTTCCAAGGACCTTAGAACTGTACCTTCACCTGTCAGCCATTTCAGCCCTGGGAACTTAATTGTTATTATGCCATCATTTACAATTTTAATGGATAAATAATACATGTTCATTATTAAACTTAAAATATCAACAAGCCCAATTTCAAGATTCCAAATTGCCAGTATTATCCTCTAAAAGAAATGAACAACCTTTATGATCCTTGTGTTCAGACACTACAACTGCCAACAGCCAGGGTTCTTGTTAAAATACCAGAAGTAAACACTTTCAGAACTTTAGAAGTACTTAAAAGTTTTTAACCACAACCAGCAGAATCAAAGCTGCAGCTTGAGTGTTAAATACATATAGTGTATACTTCCTTGAAACTTCCAGCCCCCTTGAGACACTGGTGGTGCTGGAATAGCACATTTTCTTTACAATTGGACCTTACACACATTAACAAGCTATCACTTTAAGATGTTACTCAGCAGTTTTTTTAATTCAGTGAACCAGATGCATTCCAAAAGAATGTAGGGAATGAGGCCCCAGCAGGTTCCAAAGGAGCGTCAGAAACTAGGATCTGGCAAGCTGCAAAGGAGTATTTCTACTGTGGTGTCTGACTGGCAGCACAATTTCCTTGTTTTTGAGATGCATCTCTATTTTAATTATGGACAATATCCATTAAGCTTTTTAATCACTCTGCATTAGTGCGCTACCTTTTTGTATTTGTGTATGTGGACTCACAAAATCTATTGTATTTACACAGCTAGTTGTCTCATATCATTGAAAAAATATTACAATGAATACTAAAAATCTCCTTCTGTAATTTGGAATAGCACCAAGAAAATTCAGTACCTGGAAAGTCTACCAAACATTACAATCAAAAAAAGGAGGCTGGTACATGCATCTGCTATTGTGGTTCTTTCTGCCAACAATGGGATAAAGAGCTGTCAATGTGCTTCACACAAATGAGGAATTTCATTGCACCCTGGTATATGTGACAATAAACTAATCTGAATCTAAGTAACCTTAGCCAGTGGCTGCAGTGCAATACAATGTGTTTATACAACTTATTTATTATTATTTATTTTAAAATGCAGTGCAGAACAGGTCCTTCCAGCTCAACGACCCTCACCACCTAGCAACCCACTTATTTAACACTAGCCTAATTACAGAGCAATCTACAATTTATCAAAACATCTTTGGACTTTGGGAGGAAATCAGAGCACCTGGAAGAAACCCACACTGTCACACGGAGAACATACAAACTACTTAAAGGCAGAGCTGGTATTGAATTCTGATGACCCCTGAGCTGTACTAACACTGCACTGACTGCTATGCTACTGTGGACTGGGTGACTAAGAGGATTATGAGAATTAGCAATATTTTGATTTGACCAAACAAGAACGCAAATGAAAAAGGAGTTGATGTATGGACATAAAACAGGCTACAAGATCAAAGCAATATCTGAAAAGTCTATGTAGGGATATAAGAAAAGTTTCAACATGAGATAAATCAATAGCAATAACTCCAGAAGATAACCTCAGTCTGACTTGAAGAGGACCTCACCAAGTCAAGCCCTGGCCAGATTCACTTAGCGCAGGTAATATCTGAATAGACATGAGTTTTGAAGGTTTGAAACTGCCAAAAGCGTTGTTCAGCCAAAGAAATAATTAATTTATTTGGTACTTTGTAGCAAATCTTTGAACGTTTGAACCAACTGCATTCAATACATAAATAGTTAATATGTGAAGTTATTGTCTGGTGTGGTTTGTCCTGCACTGCATTTAATTTGATTTAATTATCAACAGGTGGGAAAGCAGGCATATGGGATACTTTATCAAATGGGGCACTGAATATAAAAGTTGTGAAGTCATGTCGTAGCTGTACAAATCTTTGGTTTGGCCACATTTGGAATACTGACTGTAGTTCTCGATGCTGGGGTGTTAACTGAACAAGAGCATCGGCAACAAGGAGAGGGGGACAAACTAGGTTTGTTTTCTTTAAGGTGGCGCCAACAAACAATGCAACCAGCAGCAATGTCCTGCAGACTGTTCACAAAACAACTTTTATTACTTTTTCAAATATGATTCTACTACTAAGCTGTGTGCAATTAGAAGCAGTGTTTTTGGACCAGTAGAGCAATCTGGCATTTTTCTGTCTCTCAGTAGTTCGGTGAGCTTGAGAGCAGAATGTGCAGCTTGGAGATGGGATGTGAACCCATGATCAAATTCATTGCTTACCTCTAATTGAGGCTTTGAGCACAGTTGAAGTTGATGACGACATGTGTTCGTACGTCATCTGCCTGCATTTGACCGGTCTTGCACTCCCACTGGGTAGCTACTGTTGGGGGAAAGTAGAAGAGTCTTGGATTGTTCATTGCAAAGATTGATTGGTGAAGTTCGTGCTTTGGAATCATCTTAAGGGACTTTAAGGTTCATGTTGTATGTGTTACTGGTCTTTTTGCTGTTTTTGGGTGGTTTGATCCAAGTGATCGGTGAGGACTGGGGCACTTTACTGAAGATGAGGTATGCAGTTAGCCAATGGTGCTGAACTGAACGAAACTGAATATTCCTGGCTTGATGTTGATTTCCTGTGTTGTTTGATCACTTCTTGCCATTTGAACATTTTTTTTTGTGTGTGTTGTGTCTTTGATGTTTTTCTAGGAATGGGTTCCATGGTGTTTCTTTGCTTCATGCCTGTGGAAAGACAAATCTCAGAGTTGTATTCTGTATACATACTCTGATAATAAATGTACTTTGAAATTTCTTGGAGCCTTGGAGGTTGAGGGAGGAACTTGATAGTATGGCCAGGTTTCGACAAGGTGAGTTCTTCTCCAAGTTGAATTGAATTGACTTTTTAATCTTACATCCTTCACATAAATGAGGAGTAAAAATCATTACATTGTTTCCGTCTATATGTGCAATCATAGTAATTTATAATAAATAGAACAGTCAATGTAACAGAAATACACTCAAATCAGTATGAGTTAATCAGTCTGATGGCCTGGTGGAAGCAGCTGTCCCAGAACCTGTTGGTCCTGGCTTTTATGCTGCGGTACTGTTTCCCGGATGGTAGTAGCTGGAATAGATTGTGGTTGAGGTGACTCGGGTCCCCAATGACCCTTCGGGCCCTTTTCTCACACCTGTCTTTGTAAGTGTCCTGAATCATGGGACATTGACATCTACAGATGCACTGGGCTGTCCGCATCACTCTCTGCAGAATCTTGCAATTAAGAGGTACAGTTCTCACACTAGGGTTCTTAGGATTTGGGGGCTCATACCAAACTTCCTCAACCATCTGTGGTGAAAGAGGTGCTGTTGTGCCTTTTTCACAAGAGCTGGGATGTTCAAACCACATGAGGTCCTCGGTGATGTGGATGCCAAGGAACTTATGTACAAGATGATGAGAGGCATTCATTGTGTGGATGGTCAGAGGCTTTTTCCCAGGGCTGAAACGGCTATCACGAGAGGGCACAGTTTTAAGGTGCTTGGAAGTAGGTACAGAGGAGATGTTAGGGGTAAGTGTTTTTTTTTACTCAGAGTGGTGAGTGCATGGAATGGGCTGCTGGTGACGGTGGTGGAGGCAGATAATATAGGGTCTTTTATGAGACTCCCAGATAGGTACATGGAGCTTAGAAAAGAGGGTTATGGGTTAACTTAGGTAATTTCTAAAGTAAGTATATGTTCGGCACAACATTGTGGGCTGAAGGGCCTGTGTTGTGCTGTAGGTTTTCTATGTTTCTATGAACTTAAAGCTGTTCACCCTCTCAACCCCAAATCCATTGATGTCAATTGGGGTTAGGCCATCTCCATTCCTCCTGTAATCGACAACCAGCTCCTTTGTTTTTGCGACTTTGAGGGAGAGGTTATTTTCTTGACACCACTGTGTCAGGGAGATGACTTCTTCCCTGTAGGCCACCTCGTTATTGTTTGAGATTAAACCAATCAATGTAGTGTCATCAGCAAATTTAATTAGCAAATTAGAGCTGTGGGTGACAGCACAGTCATGGGTATACAGGGAGTAAAGGAGGGGACTTAGTACACAGCCCTGAGGGATTCCTGTGTTGAAAGTCAAGGATGGAGATGAGGGAGCCCACTCTTACTACTTGCTGGTGATCTGACAGGAAGTCCAGGATCCAGCTGCACACGGCAGGGTCAAGGTCAAGGTCCCTGAGCTTCCTGTCGAGAGTGGGGAGATTGTGTTGGGGATGACAAAGATTGTTTTCATTTCTCTTCTGCATGCTAAGTTTCCGAAGCGTAATCTGACACAGCTTATAAATGTGTGTTGATGCTGCTCAGGTTTACTCATTCAATTGATCCTTCGGCTTTTGACAAAGCCTAGGTATATGGCTAATCAAAATAACATCTCCTAGTATCCAAGGAAATATTGCAAATTGAATCAAAATCATCTTACTGACAGCAAAGAATGGATGGAAGATTTTCTCAGGGTTGGAAGAAATCCTCAGGTTTGATAGTTATTCTTTAGTTTTTCTTAGCTGCTTTTAGTAAAAATCTGTTAAATTACACTTAAGTTGGGAGTATAGTGTTTGTAGATGGAACAGAAGTTTGCCATGCAGTTGATAATGAAGAAAAAATATACAACAAAATGAAAATGATCTGATCAATAGGACACACAAGTTGCAAATGAAAATTAACTGAGAACTGTAGGGTAGGGTAGGGCACTTAGATCTTCAACAAAGAATGAATGACTAATAAACATAAGATATTGAATGGCTTGAAGATTTTGGAATGATTTCAATGGATGATAACAAGACGGATTAATAAGGTTGGTAAATTTGGCCTATAGGTTGCTTAGATGAAGCATACAATAGAAGAGTAGGGAAGTTATGTTGGAATTGAATGCCACACTAGTTGCATCACAATTTGAGTACTTATCCCACAGGAAAAGTGTGATTGCACTGGAAAGGATGCAGGGGAAATTTCAGAGAGGTTGCTAGAGCCAAAACATTTTTAGAACGTTGGAAAGGTTAGATCAGTTAAGGTAGAATAAAGGAGACTGAAAAGAAATTTAATTAAAGGTACATACAATTTTGATTAGCCAAGACCAACAGTGTGAACACATACACACACTTTAGAAATGGACACATGGAGTCGAAACTGTGTTGCATGTCCATTTTTGTTACATTTTGCTGAGTGAAGAGGAATCAAAACAAATAACGAGAGAAAGTAAAACAAAATTACACTTAATGTTTATAAGGATTAAAAGCACTGAATATATACTAGGGCTGGGTGAAACTGGGTTTCATTTTACCTTATCCTTATATATTAGGAAGGAAGCCACTACTTTCTCACACACATCCTCTGTATAAACACACAAGAGTTCCTCCTCAGACTTCCTTTCATATCCCATGAAACTAGCTGCAGAAAAAAAATGCAAATCATAAAGTCAAAATACAAGAGATGGTCTACAAACCATCAGAAAGTCATGCATTAATAAAAAATATAAATCAGGAATTAAGACAAAAACGTATATACTCTTAGATGTTATGCAACATCTACTTTCTGGAATTAGCCTCCTCAATCAAATGCTGTCAAAATTTTCAAATTTGGAACTATTTATATTGGTGCTATAAAGTTTGTGAACCCTGCAGAATTTTCCCTGAGCTAAAATGTGATCAGATCTTCACACAAGTTCTAAAACTTGATAGAACACCCAATTAAATAACTAAAAACATTATACTTGTTCATTTATTTCTTGAGAAAAATAATCCAATATTAAACACGTTCTTCGGAAAAAGTAACTGGTATGACCCTCTTATACAATACTAACTTCAACTAAACTTTTCTAGTCCTGTGCATCAGCTTGGAGAAATTTTAGGTCAATCCTCCTTACAAAACTGCTTCAACTCTGGGATGTTGGTGGGATTCCTTGCATGAACTGTTGTTTCAGGTCCTTTCACAATTCATAGGATTAAGGTCAAGACTTTGACTTGACCATTCCAAATCACAGATTTTCTTCTATTTAAACCATGGGTGATTTACTCTTGTATTTCATATCATTGACTTGTTGCATTATCCAACTTCTATTAAGCTTCAAGTGACTGCTACTACCCTGACATTCTCCTGTAAAATGTTCTGATACAATTTTGAACTTATTGATCTCTCCACAATTGCAAGCTGTCCATGCCCTGAGGCAGCAAAGCTACGCAAAACCATGATACTCCTTCTACCATGCTTCATAGTTAGAATGAGGTTTTGGTGTTGGTGTGTAGTGCCCTTTTACCTCTAAACATAGCAATGGGCATTTCTGCCAGAAAGTTCAACTTTTGTCTTGTCTCTCCACAGAACATTGTTCCAGAAGTGTTGTAGAACATCTAGGTGGTCTTTTGCAAACGAAATGTGCAGCAATGTTTTTCCGTTTTGGAGAGCAATGGTTTCCTCCATGAACACCATTCTTGTTCAGTTTTTCTTATAATGGATACACAAAGACTTTAGCAAGTTCTAGAGATTTCTGCAGGTCTTCTGCTGTTACCTTTGGCTTCTTTGACACCCCCTCCAGCATTGCACATTGAGCTCTTGGCGTGATCTTTGCAGGGTGCCCACTGCAGGGAGAGTAGCAACTGTACCAAATTTCCTCCATTTGTAGGAAATTTCTCTTACTGTGGACTGATGAACACTCAGGGTTTTAGAAATACTTTTGTAGCCTTTTCCAGTGTCATGCAAATCTACAACTTCTTTGAAGGTCCTCTGATAGTTGTTTTGATTGAGGCATGGTGCACATAAACAGATCTTTCTTGAGAAGAGCAGGCTCTGTCAATAACCTGACTGTGTCTTTTGTAAGAATCAGGCAGGGTGCCTCGACAACCCACACCTCCAATTTTCCAAATTGCCTTTGTAGAAGGCATGACCCCAGAAGTTCACATACATTTTCCAACAAACACATAATATTGGATCATTTTTCTCAATAAATAAACAAGTATAAAGTTTTGTGTTAATTATATAATTGGGTTTTCTTTATCTCGTTTTAGGACGAGTGGAGATCTGGTCACATTTTTAGGTCTATTTATATAGAATTTAATCTTTTTCTGCAGGGTTCACAAACTTTCAAGCACCACTATAGCTCTAACCATAAAGCTACAGAAGTAAGATGATGCATCATCTCTCAAGCCTACTCTACCACTTAAGAAAATAAATAAAAGAATACATGAAATAACATTACCATATGAGTCTCCAACATTCAACAACATCATGGCTGATCATTTATCTGAGCAACAACTTACCTATACTAACACCACATCACATATCTAAAGTTTCTGACTAAATATACAAATGTCATGCCTCACCTTTCCTAATTTGTTGCTCATGTCCAAAATTGTTTAGAGACTGGAATAAATAAATAAATAGATTGATACTTTATTATTAATAATTAATCATTAAGAACCTGGTGGCATGGTGCAAAGACAATAACCTATCCCTCAATGTCAGCAAGACAAAGGAATTGGTTGTTGAATTCAGAAGGAGTAGTGGACCGCACAACCCCATCTACATCGGTGGTGCGCAGGTGAAACATGTCAAAAGCTTTAAGTTCCTCAGGGTGAATATCACAAATGACCTGACTTGGTCTAACCAAGCAGAGTCCACTGCCAAGAAGGCCCACCAGCACCTTTATTTCCTGAGAAAGCTGAAGAAATTCGGCCTGTCCCCTAAAACTCTCTCTAATTTTTATAGGTGCACCGTAGAAAGCATTCTTCTAGGGTGCATCACAACCTGGTATGGAAGTTGTCCTGTCCAAGACCGGAAGAAGCTGCAGAAGGTAATGAACATAGCCCAGCACATCACACAAACCAATCTTCCATCCTTAGACTCACTTTACACCACACGCTGTCAGAGCAGTGCTGCCAGGATAATCAAGGACACGACTCTCCCAGCCAACACACTTTTTGTCCCTCTTCCCTCAGGAGAAGGTTCAGGAGCATGAAGATTCGTACGGCCAGATTTGGGAACAGCTTCTTTCCAAATGTGCAGAATCAAATATCGCTGTGATGATTGTATGCTCTAGTATTAATTGTTTGGTGACAATAAAGTAAGATGGCTGACCAGCCACCCCCCCCCCCACCACTTATTAACTTGTCTATCATCTTTGATCATCCTTGTCTATTCCTCCCAGAATCATCCACTATCTGAAAATAGTTAATTATAGTTGCTCTCCTCATTGGAAACTTCTTACATTCGTAACAAATTCAAATACTTTGAAATCAGTTACTATAACTGAGATACTAAATAGCAGCTTACTACTGTTGATGTTTTTACACCCATTTGTAAAAATACTATTTTACGACCGAAAGAAACAGAGACCCAAACAACAGAACAACAATTTAAACAATCCACTGCACATACGTTTTGGCAAGAATATCCCAGAAAAGAATAAATCAACAAATTTGTTTGCATAAACTTTGCAACAGACTTTATTAGCAGCATTTTCCACATCGGGAATTATTCATAATAAATATTAAAGATCTTTAATTATCTAGAAAAAATTAAGTTCCATATAAAGCTGACCCTTCAAAGAATTCAAAACTTAAATTTCAAGTTAAATTGCCAAGGTAAAATAAAATTCAGTGGTTACATAAGAAAAGCTAATAAAATTCCCAATTGCTTACTTAGAAAAGAACATCACAAATAAAGTTTAAATTGATTTTAACAAGTAGAATTCACCTAAAGGTTACATTCACTAAAATAAACAGGTTGTAAATACTACAATCTCACATCTAAATTTTTTTTTTTAATAATAAGTTTTCTAGAAGTTAAATGTGGGGTTATGGAATTATATGTCCTAAGCTAACTGTTCCAATTATTTAGCCAAAAAGCCCTAAAATGAAACTATTAACTTACACATTACTCATTTATACATTCACTACAGTACTGTTACTTTACCTGACAACCTATACAGATTTCCTTCACAAAAAGGCATCAAAATATCAGTATTTAAACTTTTAAAAAAAAATACACCATACTGGTACAAGTATTCATATTTAGAAAACCAAAGTTCAGGTAAATTTATTATCAATATCTATATATATCTCCAGTACTTTTTGTAAGATTTTCCACTCCTGGGAATATACAATTTACACTTTCTCATCTAACTACTATTTACACAGAATCAGAAAGTAAAAAGAAAATGGAATTGTAAAACAAAACTGACAAATATACCATGCAGAAATGTGTCAATAAATTCACAATAAATAACCAAGCTCCCAAGCCTTTCATTATAGAGCAAACAGATACACTTTGAACTTAAAATATTAAAATTTTGCACCTGATCCATACCCCACATAAGATACTCGAGCAGTTGAAAAAGTTTAGTCAAACAAAAAGATGTCAAATAGCTTCTTATGAGGAAGAAAAATTTGGGAGGAAGTTCCATAGATTAAGCGGCAGACAGCACAGCCATATTAACAAAGTATTTAGAGATGTTCAACCGGCTGGAATAAGACCATAAGACAGGAGCAGAATTAGGCCATCTGGCCCATCAAGCCTGCTCCGCCATCCAAACATGGCAGATTTTTTTTTAATCTCCTTCTCAACACCAGCTTCCGGCCTTCTCCCTGTAATCTTTGATGCCATGTCTAATTAAGAACCTATCAATCTCTGCCTCAAATACACCCAACGACCTGGCCTCCACAGCTGCATGTGTCAACAAATTCTACAAATTCACCACCCTCTGGTAAAGAAATTTCTCTGCATCTGTTTTGAAAGGGCCCTCCTCTATCCTGAAGCTGTGCCCTCCTCTATCCTGAAGCTGTGCCCTCCTGTCCTAGACTCTCCCACCACAGGAAACATCCTTTCCATATCCACTCTGTCTAGGCCTTTCAACATTCAAAAGGTTTCAATGAGATCCCCCCCCCCCCCGCCCCACATCCTTCTGAATTCCAGCGAGTACAGGCCCAGAACCATCAAACGATACTCATATGATAACCCTTTCATTCCTGGAATCATCCTCATGAATCTCCTCTGGACCCCCTCCAATGCCAGCACAACTTTTCTTAGATGAGGACCCCAAAACTGTTCACAATAGTCAAGGTGAGGCCTCACCAGTACCTTATAAAGCCTCAGCATCACATTCCACTTCCCTGCTCTTGTATTCCAGACCTCTTGAAGTGAATGCTAACATGGCATTTGCCTTCCTCAAGTTAACCTTCAGGGTGTTCTGCATAAATTCTCCCAATTCCCTTTGCATCTCAGATTCCTGGATTTTCTCCCCAATTAGAATACAGTCTGCACATTTATTTCTACTACCAAAGTGCATGACTATGCATTTTCCAACATTGTATTTCATTTGTCACTTTTTTTGCCCATCTTCTTAATCTGTCTAAGTCCTTCTACATCCTACCCGTTTCCTCAACACTACCTGCCTATTTCCTCTATTATTTCTGATGATCAAACTGGTTTTATTAAAAACTGTCTTCCTTTTTTTAAACATTCAGCGTTTATTTAACATTTTATATTCACCTCCAACTGGGATTCCTGAATGTGTTATTTCCCTCAATGCAGAGAAAGCATTTGATCGTATAGAGTGGAACTACCTTTTTGCAGTTTTAGAAAAATTTGACTTCGGTCAAAGTTTTATCTCTTCGATCAAATTGCTGTATCTGTGTCCTACTGCCTCTGTTTTGAGTAATTTTCAGAAATCCCAGTTATTTAACCTCAAACGTGGCACCTGTCAGGGATGCCCTTTAAGTCCCTTTCTCTTTGACTTGGCTATAGAACCTTTGGCGATAGCATTTCGAAATTGTCCTGAATTGACCGGGATTTGGAGAGAGAGTGTTGAGAATAAAGTTTCTCTTTATCCTGATGACTTATTACTTTTTCTTTCAAATCCGTCTACATCCTTACCTCCAATGTTTTCACCTTGATCAGTTTAGCCAGTTCTCTGGCTATAAACTTAATTTACATAAGAGTGAACTTTTCCCAATTAATAAAGAAGCACAAGAATTAACATTCCATGATGTCCCTTTTAAAGTAGTTCATAATCAATTTACTTATCTTGGGATTACAGTCACAAGGAAGTTTAAAGATCTTTTTCGTGAAAATTTTGCCAATCTTTCATATACTATAAAACAGAGTCTGTTACAATGGTCACGTCTATCTATGTCTTTGGTAGGTTGTATTAATGTTGTTAAAATGTATGTTCTCCCTAAACTTTTACATTTATTTCAATCAATCCCAATTTTTATTCCTAAATCTTTTTTTGATTCCTTAGACTCTATTTTGTCATATCTGTGGAAGAATAAGCGCCCTAGAATTAATAAAGTTTATCTCCAAAAATCTAAAAAAAGAGGGTGACATGGCTTTACCTAACTTTCGTTTATATTATTGGGCAGCCAATATACGTTGTGCTACTTTTTGGTCTTTTTTCCATGGCCAACCCGAGCCCTAATTGGATGGCAATGGAGTTGAGTTCCACTAAAGAATTATCTATTTCTGCACTTCTTGGCTCTGTACTCCCTAGTAGTTTGTCCAGATTAATTGTTAATCCTCTTGTTAGACACACTTTGTGTACACGGGCTTAGTTTAGGAAATTTTATGGTTTCCATGGTTTTTCCTTTTCTAGCCCTATCTTACATAATCTCCTTTTTTTACCTACTACGTATGATTCAGCATTCCATGATTGGTATAGGAAGGGCATTTGACATTTTGAAGATCTTTTTATTGATAATCGCTTCACATCTTTTCAACAGCTCTCTGCTAAGTTCAATTTGCCCAATGCTCAGTTTTTTAGATATCTCCAAATCAGACACTTTATTAATCCTTTAATTCCTAACTTCCCTGAAATGCCTGAGAAAAATGTTATGGATTTATTTCTTTCTATTAATCCACGAGGTAAAGGTTTAATATTCATTTATTCGTGATAAATTAGCATCCTTACGATGTGCCCCTGTGGATAAAATTAAAATGGCTTGGGAGCATGATTTAAATATCTCCTTATCTGATGAGACTTGGGACTCGATTCTCAAATCGGTTAATTCAACCTCTCTTTGTGCTCGCCATTGCCTTTTACAGTTTAAGATAGTTTAGATTTAGACATATGGGCTCTATGAACAATCTTGATTTTACCCTAATATTAGTCCTCTTTGTGATAAATGCAAAAGGGGCGAGGCCTCTCTTATTCATATGTACTGGTTTTGTCCTAGCTTGGAGAAATTTTGGAAAGATCTCTTCATAACGTTATCTTATATTCTGAATCACTACCTAGAACCTAACCCTTTAATTGTTTTGTTCGGTTTTTTGGGTGAGACAGATTTACGTCTGAGTTCGACTAAGTGTCGAATATTATCTTTTGCTTCTCTCCTGGCCAGACGTTTAATCCTCCTTAGATGGAGAGATGTTGGCCCGCCCACGCATGCTCAATGGCTTAATGATGTTATGTCCTGCTTAGACCTTGAAAAAATTCATTATTCAGTTCTTAATTCGGATATAAAGTTCCATAAGGTCTGGGGACCTTTTATTGAGTACTTTCATAACCTTCCTCTTAACTAAGGTTTTTTTTTCGGTCCCTTGCTTTCAGCTTCTTTTTTTTGGTAGTAGGCATTAATATCTTCTGTTGCTAAGTGTATTTACAGTTTTTGGGGTTTTGAATGACCTGATTTATATTCTTTATATTGTGTTGTGATTGGTCTGGAGTTTCTTTTTTCTTGCAGGGCTTGGGGAGGATACTAATTTTACATGCCTTCAATTTGGGTGCTTTCTCAATTATCTTTTTTGGTATTATATTATTATTGTATGTTTATTTTTGCACTGTATTAATGTTCTTCATTTTGATCTGGGTTTTTTTTTTATCTGTAGCGATGTAGAAAATGTATAAAAAAACACTACCTGCCGCTCCACCAATCTTCATAACATCTGCAAACTTGGCAACAAAGCCATCTATTCTGTTCTCTAAATCATTTATATACAGCATAAAAAGAAGTGGTCCCAACACCGATCCCTAGTCATTAGCAGCCAACCAGAAAAGAATCATTCTATTCCCACTCGCTGCCCCCTACCAATCAGCCAATGCTCTAACCATATTAATAACTTTCCTGTAATACCATTGGGTCTTAACTTGGCAAGCCGCCTCATGTGTGGCATCTTGTCAAAGGCCTTCTGAAGTAAAAGACCAGAAGTTATATTAACATGGAGTGGGTATACCATGGACCAAGGTTGAAAATTTTAACATTGAAGTACTAATTCACTGGAAGCTAATATACGTCCGGAAGGACACCATGGAGTCCTGAATGGACAAAATTTGCTGGAATCTGATCCAAGTTCATTCCTATGAAAATTTTTTCAGCCTACTGGAAAAAAATAGATGTGATCTTAATTGAAACATACAGGATTTGAGGGGGATTCATAAGGTAGATGCTGACAAATGCTTGCCCAATTGACAGTATCCGGAACCAGGGTCCTGTGATCTCAGATTCAGATGAAGAACTTTATGCTCCTATTTGGAATTCTTTAATCCAGACATCTATTGAAGCAGAGTTGGTGAATATATTCAAGGTACTGGCTGATAAACATTTAAACTACAAGGGCGTCGGAGGAACGGGGAGAGTGCAAGAAAATTATTGCATCAGCCATGACCAGACTGAAGGGGTGCTAACCAGCCTACTCTACTTCTTACACTTCTGACAAACCCATGAACGAGTTGTGGTTAACCATGGGTTAACGGACTTTAAAGCACTAGAGACTTGCTTGAATAGCATTGGATGAGCAATCTTATAATGTGATCTCAATAGCATCCATTCTCTCAGGGTCAATACCAAGCTTGCAAACAGTCTGGTTAAACCTTAAATAGCTTACAAGGGGTTGAGTTAGTGAAAGTGAATGGAGATTGGTTTAGAAATCCAGAATATGTTGGAGTACTATTGGAAAACCCGCCAGTAAAGCACATATAAACTCTTCTCCCTCCTGCCATCTGAGAAAAGGTATCAAAGCATTCAGGCTCTGTAACAGACAACGTAACAGTTTCTTTCCCCAAGCCATTAGACTCCTCAATACCCAGAGCCTGGACTGACACCAACTTACTGCCTTCTATTGTGCCTATTGTCTTGTTTATTATTTACTGTAATGCCTGCAATGTTTTATGCACTTTATGCAGTCCTGGGTAGGTCCGTAATCTAGTGTAGTTTTTTTTTCTTGTGTTGTTTTTACGTAGTTCAGCATAGTTATTGTACTGTTTCATGTAGCACCATGGTCCATTGTCTCGTTTTTACTGTGACTGTACCAGCAGTTATGGTCGAAATGACAATAAAAAGTGACTTGACAACTCCTGAGCATCCAAGGATGTAGGAATGTCTTATTACAATTATAAATTTTTACCTTTCAGTGCTTTTAAACTCAGGAACTCCAATGCTATTCAAAAAATCCAAATTATCACCTAAAAATCTCAAAACTACTAATTCAGTCAGAAGTGGTTTTACACAAATAGCATAAATTCAGATTGAAAACTCCAACACTTAACAGTTTCAAGTGTAGTTGCCTTGTCAGTACATATGGAGTTAAAAGTCAAGATATTGCATTATTTACTTATTACTTATTTATTGTAGCTCTGCTGAACATTTCAAGCACTTAGCAAAACTATAAAATAATCTCACACATGTTACCTGATCAACTGGGGTGTTTTTTTTTGGGGGGGGGGGAGAGAAGAGAAGAGATGGCATATCTACCAATGTATGAATCAGCAGAAAGAATCTGATGTCAACTTGGTCACCAAATTAAAGGTTAACAACAATTAATCTGATTATAGTGGATCCAAACCTGACCCAAGCATTTAAAATTCCTTCCACGTGATCTAAACATTGTCAGAAGCATAAATTCAAAAACATACTATTTATTTATATATTGAGATATTGATCGAGAATGAAATACTGATCACAGATGTCACAATCAGAATGAGATTTAACATTAGCATATATCATGAAATTTGATGTTTTTCAACAGCAGTACATTGCAATAAACAATTAAAAAAAACACGCACTTATAACTAAATTCAAATAGTAGTGGGGGGGGGGGGGAAGGATAAATTATGAGGTAGTGCTCATGGATTCATAGTCCATTTATTATTCTAATGGTGGAGAGGAAGAAGCCTTTCCTGAAACGTTGAATCTGTATCTTCAGGCTCTCATACCTTCTCCTTGATGACTGTAATGCGAGGAAGGAATTTGTTGGGTGATGGGGGTCCTTAATGATGGATACCGCCTTTTTAAGGAATTGCCTTTTGAAGGTGCCCTCTATGTTGGGGAGGCTAGTGCCCATGATGGAGTTGGCTGAATTTACAACTTACTGCAGCTTTTTCCGATCCTATGCTGTGGCCCCTCCATGCCTGACAGTGATGCAACTAGTTAAAATGCTCTCCACAGTACATCTGTAGAAATTTGTGAGTATGACATAATACTAACTAATCTATCCTAAATTGGATCCTGAATGCTTACACCCAACCAAGACTACATAGTTAGGTTGTTTTGGGCTTCAGCAGCAAAGAAACCAAAGTCCACTTTCCTACTCAATCCTTATTTCTTTATATTTGTAGCAACTAAGGAAACTGGAATCCTCCACTTTGAAATGTTGGTCCTGCTCAATCATATAATGTACTTGAGACTGATGAAAAATTTAAATCCTCCATAAAGAAATTTCTCATAAATTGAATCCTAAATGGTGACTATATTAGTCTGATCCTATAGCTTCAAAGCCTGTTTCTTTCAAAGAACAAAATTAACCATGCTAATAAAATAAAACAACAGCTGCAGATACTGGAAATCTAAACAAAATAACCAGAAAATGCAAGAAAAACTCAATAGATTCAACATGCAGCTGTGGAGAACAGAAGAGAGTTAATTTTTCAGGCTATGACCCATCCTCACCTAATCAAATCAAGTTTAATTATTATTCAAACCATACATGGACACAGTTAAATGTGACAGCATTCCTTTGGGGCCAAGGTACATAACATGCATTCAAAATAGCAAGAAAAAGCACACACATTGTTACGCAAGAAAGCACATGTATGGTCCAAGTCCCTATGTGTCTAGCTTTCAGCAATCCAGCCCGTCATTCCACTGGTTAAGCACTAGATGACAGTACTAAAGGGAGAGGCGAGCTTCCAACTGAGCATGAACGCCACACTATACCACCACCTCACCCGGACTGCAGCAACAGGCAAGCCTGCGGCTTGAGGCTTCATCACAACCAAGGCCACACTGTTGCCTCGTTGCCTGACTCACCGAACAAGGGAAACAGGCCTGCAGCATGTTACATTATCACAAAAGTAAAGGTCCAAAACAGTCACTCACGGTTACACCGCACACTGTTTTCACACACCAACTCCTTTGTCTTAAAGTAGCAAATGTCAGAAGGTCTGCACTCAGGTCAGCTCCTCTGAACCCTCCCCGGCCCAAGCACCGGCTCCTCCGTCGATCACTGATGCAGTAGACCTGATGTACCCATTCTTCATGGAGTCCAGAATAGTCTTACAATCATAAGAAATACATTTTTAAAAGAAAAGTGCACTTGAGATTGGCCTTGAAAGTCTGTGTTCAAGCACACCGAGATCTTACCAGAAGTCCAGTAATGATGAACAAGAGGAAAATTAATTAAACATGATTGCCCTTTCATTTATTTATGCCGACACTGCTCGGTTCTATTATCATTCTCTCAATGCTGTCTTTTATATAATCTTCATGACTTCAACTTTTCACCTTTTGTTTGCTTTAGAGTAATGGGTCATACTAACATGTCTTTTTCTCTCCTTCCTTTTATTTGCTACTTCTCTATCTGAAGACAGGAAAAATAATATCCATAATCTCTACAGCCACCTTTGTAAAGCTTTGAGATGTAGATCATTAGATGTTTGGGATTTAACTTTGGAAAACACTACACGGGAAAATTGTATACATTCAGTTATGGACTATTTTAGAGCAGGAGACCTAGAAGCAGAATTAGGCCATTCAGCCCATCCAGTCTGCTCCACCATTCCATCATGGCTGATTTATTAGTCCTCTCAACCCCATTTCGTTTTATCCCCATAATCTTTGACACCCGGATGAATCAAGAACCATAAACCTCCACCTTAAATATACCTAATGATTTGGCTTGCACAGCTATCCATGGCAAAGAATTACACAGATTCACCACCCTCAGGCTAAAGAGATTTTTCCTCATTCTGTTCTAAATTGATGTCCCTCAATTCTGAGGCTGTGCCCTCTGGTTTTAGACTCCCCAACTATAGGAAACATTACAACTTGCAATACCAGGAAGTGAACCAAACAGTGAAGAGGAAGAGGAGAGCAGACAAATAGGCATTATGGAAAACCTTGCAAATCAGGCAGAAGATGCAGCTAGTAAAGGGGAGCAAGGAAAGGTGTACAAGATCACCAAGACAGTCTGTGGCAAGTACCGAGGAACCACCAATGCACCGATCGCATACAAGCAGGGACGGCTTCTAACTGCAGAAGCAGAACAAGAAGCTCGATGGGCAGAGCACTTCAGTGAAGTATTGAAAAGACCACCGCCAACAATAGAGGTGGACATCCAAGAGGCAGAGGTTGATCTTGACATTAGTGTTGAACCACCAAAGAAGAAATCATTGCAGCTATTAGATCTCTCAGAAATGGAAAAGTCCCTGGCCAACAGTGCAGAACTGTTCAAGGCAGGCCCAGAACCTGCAGCCAAAATACTCCTGCCACTCTTTATAGCGGAAAGGAAGAAGATACCAGACAACTGGTCAGAGGCAGTCATTGTGAAGATTCCAAAGAAAGGCACCCTGAGAAATCGTAGCAATTGGTGTGGTATAACACTTCTGTCAATTCCAAGCAAGATCTTGCCAAAGATCATCATTCAACGTATGTCAGATGCAGTCAATCAACAACTCAAAAAGGAACAGGCAGGATTTCTGAAAGGTAGGGGATGCATTGACCAGATGTTTGCACTGCGTAACATCATCGAGCAGCATACAAAGTGACAGAGACAGCTCTGCATCAACTTCGTGGATTTCGAGAAAGCCTTTGATAGCATCCACAGAGACAGCCTTTGGTGTATGGGATCCTGCAACAGATAGTTGTTATAATTGAGAGTTTTTATGCCAATTTTAAATGTAGAGCTGGAAACAGTGATTACAGCTTTGAAGTGAAGACAGGAGTGAGACGACGATGTGTGATGTTGGCACTCCTCTTTAACGTTGCCATTAACTAGGTGATGCAGCGAACTGAAGATCAAACAAGAGGCATATGATGGACCCTCTTCCCAGCACTGGAAGACTTCGACTTTGCTGATGACCTGGTTCTGGTCTCCCACACTCACCAGCACATGCAAGGAAAAACATCCTGCCTCAGCGATTTTGCTCAGCAGATTGGCCTGAAGATTAGTCTGAAGAAAACAGAAGTGATGACTTTGAACATCTCAAACCCCTCAACAATCCAAGTGAATGGAGAAGACCTTTCTACAACAGAGGATTTCACCTACCTGGGCAGCAATGTTAGACACGATGGAGGAGCAGGCAACGACATCAAGAACCATCTAAGCAAGGCCAGAAATGCCTTCAGGATGCTCAGCAACATATGGAAGTCCCAACAGTACAACAGTGCAACAGTACAAGAAGCTAAAATTGTATCAGAGCTGTGTTCTTTCTACCCTGCTCTATGCATCAGAATGCTGGAGAATGACAGGAAGCGACCTCACTAAGTTGTCAGTCTTTCACACAAAGAACCTAAGAATCTTAAGAATATTCTGGCCAAACATCATCTCAAATGACAAACTACTTGCTCAATGCCATCAAGAGAGCATTGAAACCATCCTCATGCGAAGGCGATGGAGCTGGATCAGGCATGTGCTTAGAAGGGAATCTGATAACATCACACATATAGCCCTCCATTGGACACCAGAAGGAAAGAGAAGAGGAAGACCCAAGAATACCTGGCATCAAACTGTAGAGGGAGAGCTGAAGACCCTGAACTACACCTGGGGGTACCAATCAGAAGCTAGCCCAAAACATACAGGAGTGGAGGACCTTCATTGCTGCCCTACATGCCACTAGGCATAACGGGCAATAAGTAAGTCTGTTCTAAATTGATGTCCCTCAATTATGAGGCTGTGCCCTCTGGTTCTAGACTCCCCAACTATAGGAGACATCCTCTCCAGTCCACTTTATCCAAACTTATCAATATTTGATAGATTTCAATGAAACCTCCATTCCCCACCATTTTCCAAATGCCAGTGAGTACAGGCCCAGAGCCATCAAGTGCTTCTCATACGTTAACCCTTTCATTTCTGTGATAATTCTTGTGAACCTCCTCTGGACTCTCTTCAATGTCAAAACATTCTCTCTTAGATAAGCAGGTCAAAATTGTTAACAATTCTCCAAGAGTGATCTGACTAATGCTTTATAAAGCTTCAACATTACACAAGACCATTTGGCCCAGTGGGTCTGCTCCACTATTTCATCATGGCTAATCCATTTCTCTCTCAGCTCCAATCTCCTGCCTTCTCGCCATATCCCTTGATGCTTGACTAATCAAGAATCTACCAACCTCTGCCTTAAGTATAGGCCTCCACAGCTGCCTGTGGCAACGAATTCCAGATTTAAAGGCAACACGAGTGAATCTGCAGATGCTGGAAATAAATAAAAACACAAAATGTGAATTCCAGATTTACCCTTCTTTGGCTGAAGAAATTCCTCCTCATCTTCATTCTAAGTGGATGTCCCTCCATTCTGAGTCTGTGTCCTTGCTTTTGTATTCCAGTCCTCTTAAATTGAATGCTAACATTGCACTTGCTTTCCTTACCTGCAAGTTAACCTTTAGGGAATCCTGAAGGTCCCAAACAACAGAGATCAACAGATGTCAAGGAACTCTAAAGTGTGTATAAGAAAATAGGTCTGGTGTAAAAGAACATCCTTGATCATACAGAATGACACTGTGAGCACAAAGGCCCAAATCTCCGTTTCTATTTATTAGATACAACCAATAACACTATGGAAATAGCTACTTAAAAAGTTTTTGAACTCATGTTTCAGACAAATGAAAATTTCTAGTTACACTTTAAAAAAGTGAAACTCCGTGGCCTTAAAGTGACACCACCCATTATTCTTCCAAAAACAGCTGCACAGTATAAATTACATAGAAATATTGATAAGTGCAGTGTAAGAGCCCATGCATTTATGCTGGACATGATGACAAATTAAACTAATCCCATTTGCCTGTTCATGTTAGGTATACAATGTCTCTGCATACCTATATGAATATCAAGCACTTTCTCCATTCTAATTTCTAGATTTACTGAACATGCTTCAATACAAAACAATGTTGAGTAAAATAAGGCTTTTACGACTGAATGTTCAGCTTGCAGAAAACAAAACTGTACACAAGGGCATTTCAACTTGAAGGACAAATAATCTATTCATTACTAAGCAATGGAAACTCTGGTGAACAGGTCACTGATTTTCATCAATTCTAAATTACACTTAATTGATAGGCAAAGTCAAATATCTGGATTTAACAGTTTCAAAAACACATCAAACTCTCAATCCAAAATTTAAAAAAAGTTCAATCTAATACACAAATGTTTAGTATCTTTGATGAGGTTAAGGCAATTTTTTTTTAAATTCTAAAGTGAATTATTCAATTTGTATTCCAATTCAGTAAACCAATGATATAAAACGAATCAGTGTCTGGAAAAAATGTTAATTCTTCCAGCAGTCTTGATTTCTTTATAACCCACTGATTAAAAATAAAAATTAAACACAATTTTCAAGGTTATAAATCTTTGCCATTAAATTTTTATTTTAGAAATGCCTACATAACATTTGATCAACAAGAACTTCTGCATAGCAAGCACACCCAAGTGGCACCTTCAAATGTATGAGCTCAAATCAAAGCTGATGCCCAAAAGCTTGATCAGAAGTATTTTTTTTAAATTAAAAAATTTTGCTGGCCTCAAAACTCTCCTGTTCCAGTTCTCCAAAATCCTCAGTTCCATAACCTTTTAAATGCCTATCTCCACTTGAAGAAGAAATATTCAGGTCTCCAAAACACTCAAGGACAGAGAAATCAAGATATTTACTACCTAAAAGAAATTTCAAGCCACTTCAGTTTATTTGTTTTTACTTAGAGATACAGCGCAGAATGCAGAACAGGTCATTCTACCAAAACACCCATTGAACCCTAGCTTAATCACAGGACAATTTACAATGACCAATTAACCGACTACTAGTAAATCTTTGGACTGTGGGAGGAAACCTGAGCACATGGAGGAAACCCACACACTCAAAGGAAGAACATACAAACTTTCTTACAGAGGACACCAGAACTGAACTCTGATGCCCACACGGTAATAACACTGTGCTAATACTACGTGGAGATTTGTGATATATACATACAATGTCTGAAATACATCTTATGGAAATGTTTGTTTGATGATGAACTTCAATAAAAAAAATAAATTACAAAACAAAAAACACTACACTAACTGCTACGCTACTGTGGCACTCCATATTACAAATGACAGTGGACTTGGATGCAGAGGTTTCTATAGAGTTAACCAAAAGTGTTATTGTCTTTTTTTAAAAACACATTATTTTACGACCTCAAGACCTTGCTGGACATTAAGACCTTAATGTAGTATAGGTCCACCCCATCAGCAAGTTGTTTATTGGCAGAGAAACTAGGGGAGCTGGACTTAGCCTGTGCTGGTCCCTGCAAAAAAGAGGTGTCGGTACATGAAGGAGATGCACAGTCTAAGGCTACGTCCACACTAGACCGGATAAATCAGTAGCCAAAGCTTTTTCTCTTCGTTTTGACCCTCCGTCCACACTGAAATGGCATTTTCCTGCCCTGAAAACAGAGCTTTGCTGAAACGCCCTCCAAACTGTGTAAATTTGAAAACGCCGATTGGGCAGAGTAATGTGGACGGGGTAACCAGAGATTCTAAAAACGCTGTCATGACGTGCCGGAACAGATGGTGGCACAGCATTTCCTTGTTTTCTTGAACACAACACCCCACAGAACCTAACAATTTCAGAACAGACGGCAACAAGACTGAAGCCAGAAGAGTTAGAAACGTACTCACCAAATACTTTGACCCATAACTTACTGAATAAATAAGTATACTCACTTTACCCTGTTTTCTGTCCTTGCTTGTATGAAGGTGGTTTACCTATTTATGCAAGTACTTCTCTGACAATAGATGTGTAACAGCCTAATGTAGCATTGTATGGAAATACAAGACAACTCTGATGCGGACATGTTTTACACATTTAACAAGGTGCTTTATTAATGCAACAGTTAGTCAGTTTTTCAAAGTTTGTCATCAGCCAGGTCATACTATCCGCGAGCTCCCTGTTGGTTGCCTCCATCCACTCCAGTATTTGTTTTTTTAAAGTTTTAAGTCCTCCTGCACAAGAGCCAACACCCGTCCGTCATTTAGCAATTTCTTTTTACGTTTTTCTAGTCTGTAACTGCACAAACGCGCACTTTCACAGCGAGATAAAACACCAAACATGTCGCTCATTTTCTGTAGATGTGTCCTGCGCATGCCCAGTAGGAGGAGATTCAGCCAAATACCCGTTTTAATGTGAATGAAGGTATTTTCAAAAGCACTTGGTGTGGATGCCTATCGTTTTTATGTGAAACCATCGTTTTCAAAATTATCTGGTCTAGTGTGGATATAGCATAACAGTGAGAGATCATCTAAATTGCTTTCCTTGTGATCGCCAAGACCCTGTGGACATTGGTGGTGTGGAATGCTAAAAGTCCACTTTATTGGTGAATGGTGAGAGTGGATGGCAGGGGAGCTGTGTGGCCTCTGCCATGCTGTGGTGCTGCCTGTTTGCACAGGAGGTGTCAGAGTCAGGCACTCCACCAGAGTGCCGGAGATGGTGTGGTGCAGCATCTGTGTTGGGATCGGTGCTGCCCTCAGTGTTCACTCAGCAGAAGATAAGCTGTATTCAATTTGACTACAGACTGCTGCAACATTCATAGACTCAGGGACATAGACTATCCTTTTTTGTGTGGTTGTATTTTACTGCTATATGTGCTACATGTACCTTGTGCAGTATATGACTATTAGTACTGTGTTTTGCACTTTAGCCCCAAAGTAACACTTTCATTTGGCTGTATTCATGTATGGCTGAATGACAACTGAACTTGAAATGTTTTAAATGACTATTCCTTTGGTAGCCATGTCTCCTTGTTTGTGACTTTCCCAGTAATGAAAACATCTCAACATCCACCCTGCCTAGTTCATATAAGATCTTACACATTTTGAATAAAGTCAACCCTCATTCTTTTAAACTTCAAAGAATTCAGAACAAACTGTCTATTCTCTTTGACAGGACAACATTATCACTGCAGAAATTAACCTGATAATTTTGTGTGATTCCTGCAATTGTGTACCTAGAGACCTTTTAACCTCACTAATTAACAGGCTCTCTCCATTTAGATAATAATTTACTCTGATTCCTTTTTCCAAAATGCATAACCTCACTTCTCCACATTAAACTCCATTTGCCAGATTTTAGTATATTCACTCAATCTACACCACACTAGCACAATGCCCTTATCACCTTATTCCTTTCACATTTTATCATATCTTCAGCAAACTTGGAAACCTTATTTCATTCCCTCCTCCTGGTTATTAATATAAAACAAATAATAGCCAAGTACCAATCCCTACAGCACTCAAATAGTTACATTCCACTGCCCATTTATAAAGATTAATATCATTTGTCACATGTACAGAATGAAATTCATTGTTGGGTGTGATCTTTCATCAATTCCATTATGTTTCTTGGAGTTACTGTGTATGCCTGCAAGAAAATGAAACTCAGGGCTATGTATGGTGACATACATGTACTTTAATAAATTTTACTTTGAACTTTGAAACATCATACTCCCTAAACTTAAGTGCAATTTATAATAGATTACCAAAAGCAAGGGACTAACTACCAAAACCTGAGGATGTCTTTCAACCACTCTTTGCTGCCACTGAGATAATTTTGATTCAATTTGCAATATTTTCTTGGATGCAATGAGTTATTATTTTGATTAGTAATCTACATGGAGCTTTGTCAATTGAAATAGAAAGAGTAAACCTAAACCGCATCAGCACACACAAGCTATTTTCAGATTATCTTCGGAAACTCTGCATGCAGAAGAAAAGTGAAAACAACCTTTGTCATTCCTTGCACAATATCCACCCCCACAACCTTTCAGAAACAATATAGTTAAGATACCTTTTAACATTGTGACTGTGAATTTATAGCAGGGCAGCATTATCCAAGAGAAAGAACCATTGGCTTATGTAGATGCCAAGAAAAAGAAACTGCATGGTCAGCAGTTTAGTAGAAACGAGATCAAAAAGCAGGAGGTGGGTCCCATGGACAGCAATGTAACAGACTGCACACTGGAGATCAGAAAGCAAGAATAATTTGACGATGATTGAAAGCCAGAGGAAACAGCAAGCAACATAAATTCAATCTTAGCTTAAAGTCCAAAAACTCCTCAGATGCTTGTGGACCACTGTAATGGTCATATCTTTAGTAAAGGAAGAAGGCCAATATAGCTTTGTTCAAGTTCCTGAAGGAATAATTTGCAATTTTAGAAAATGATGGTCAAGTCATAGAATGACCCTACTGACTGCAATTTAATTAAAACTTTCTTTTCAATGCATTGAAAATTCCCCATCTCAGTATGGAAACAAACAATACTTTAAAGACTTATTCAATTATTGTAGGAATTGGATTTTTTTTATTGGTGAAATGAGCAGAGGAATTGTTTACCCTAAAGCCTGAGTAAGCCATAAAATGAGGTCTGTCCAAAAGATTTTTAAGATATTCTGGAATTCAGCTATAGTTGGCAATTAAGGATGCAGCCAAGGGGATCAATGCCTATATTTTCATTGCTTAGTCAAGTTATCTGAGATTATTTAAGGACAACTTTTATCCAAAACAAGATCCAAAATATAGATAAACTTGTATTCAGTAGTAACAGCATTAGCTCCTAGCTTCAATTTCAACCTTGATCATTCACAACATTCCCTAGGTTTTAAACCCTTCAACCCCACAATGAGTCACAACCTCAATAAAGTAAAACAATACTCAATTTTTAAAATGGCCTATGTACAACAAAGTGTAACTCAATAAAAAGCAATAAACAACAGAGAGAAGGCAAGACTATTAGTACAGCTGGAGTAATAAATCCAACGATCAGGGAAATACAGAGAGATACAAGTAAGGTGTGGTGATGAATGAAGCCATCTACAGAATAATGAACGCCTTGTATATAAAAATAACACAATCATAGCCCATGAACATCAATTTAGATCAAAAACATCTTTGCCAATATTTTAAAAAGTTATTAACTCCATATCTGCAGACAACATAATAGTTAGATAGGCAACTTGGCAGCAGGCAATAGCAGAGATCTGAAGCAAACCTAAGCAAGCATGTATTTTCTCTGGCTGACCGAGCTAAAAAGATTAAGCCCAAAACTCCAAACAGCCATCTGTTAAAGTCAACCATTGGCTGAATCATTTGATTATCTGCAAGGATGCAACTGTAACTCTACCCTAATTTCAGTCATTAAAAAATAAATAATTTTCAACATTTGAAAGCAAGGACTTCTGGATTTAATAGTCTGAACATACTTCACAATTTTAGCATTTAAATTAATAGCAACAATTGTTACAGCAGAGTTCTATTATCACAACAGATGCATTAACATGGTCAATTTCTTTGAAGCTGGAGAAATTAATGAACAGAGAAATGCAAAAGGGAATGAAAAATAAAGTAGAAATAGTCTGCACATGAAATAACATTGAAACATACCGTAATACATAGTTGTAGAAATAATTTTCCCATAGAAGAGAAATTCAAAAGTTGAGAACACAGGTTTATGACAAGGGGCAAGCAGTTTTGGGATCAGGAAGAGGGGAGAGGAAATCTGTGGGGAACATTTTCACCAGGAGACTGAGTGAAATCTGGACCATATTGCCTTGATGGGTGACAGAAACATACTCTCACAACATTTATGAAGTATCTAGATGAGCACTTAGACTAACAAGGCCTAGAAAGTGATAAAAAGGTGACTAATATACATTGTAAGTACTTGATGATCAGGATACATGTGTCAGGCCAAAGGCTTTTATCTCTGCTTTACAAATCTGTGACTATGACATTCATCCAGTCATTTGAATTGCTGCAAATAAAGTTTCAGCAAAAGAAATAAATAAATGATTATTGGCTGTCCATTTGTACAACTGAAAGTTGGAGCAATGCCTACAAAGTTGGGGGGTGGGGGGGGGGGGGAAGAAGATAAAAAAACTCAGCCAGTACTTACACATAAACCACATCTCAAGCAATATCAAACTCCTCTTTGGCTTATGACTAACCTTTACAACGTAAACAACAACACACACAAAATGCTGATGGAACACAGCAGGCCAGGCAGCATCTATAGGGAGAAGCGCTGTCAACGTTTCAGGCCGAGACCCTTCGTCAAGACCCTTCGTCTTTACAATGTAAAACAATTCAAACCACTTATCAATCTACTTATAAGAGCCATTGAAATAAAGCCATAAACAAATTGTCAACTATTTCAAATCTTCATTGTGAAACCCAATATTAAGCATATAAAAAGATACCATAATGTTATCGATATTGGGTGGAATGAAAAACAGTTGACCCAAGTCCAAAATAAATCTAGATTTCAAGACTAAGTAAATTAGTAGATCTCATCTGCCCATATTTGCTCCAAATTTCTCCAAACCTTTCCTGTCCAAGTACCTGCCTTCAAAACTGCTTAGAGATGACAAAAAGAGCAGGCAAATGAAATGAAACATGCCCCGTACAGATCAGATGGGCCGAAGGGCCCGTTTGCACGCTGTATAAACCGCCCCCCCCCAAAAAAAAAGTTAACTTATTGTGTGATGGAAAGCTGTGGTTGTTTATATGGAAAGAGTAGCAATTTTTTTTAGGGAATTACAGATATTAAGGATTGCAGATAGGAAAAGTTACAGAAGTACTGACAGACTACGTAGATTCTCAATTGCAGGTTGCTCTGATCGTAACTTCACAAGTTTGACTAAACATTCTGATTATTCATGACCAGTAAAGATTCATCCACTTGAAATACTCTGTAGGCTTTCTAAGTGTGGGTCCCCACCCATTTTCTTAATATTGTTAAGAATGTCCAACGCCAGTTAGGACTGTAACTCGGCAATGAAAAAAATACAAAAATGCTCATCTCATTTCAAGCCCATCATCTCAAGCACTAACGCAGCAAGTTATATTGACCGAGATCTTCGGTTTAAAAAGAATATAATTTATTTAATATCTAACTGGAAGTGCATCACATGGGCAAACGGATCGTACAAATGAGAAGCCACGGGCAGATGACTACTTCAAAAACAGAATAAAGCAAATCGCAACATTGTAAAACACCATGCAAGGACACTTCGACTTTTCTACCTCCTAGCTTATTCTATTAATTAGTTATTCATAAATACCAGAAAACGACATGAGCTGTGACACCATTTTTCTCTTCAATTGCGGAAAAAAAATGTTTATCTTTAAAACACACATTGCTATGTTTCACATTGCAGTAATCCAATTTACTGACACACGCCTACAATACAAAGACTCGGCCAGGTTACAGCATTGGGGATGTATGCATCCAGGACAGGGGTTTTACTTTGCATCAGAGACCAACTTAAGGAAATAAAATTGATGTATTTTTGCACGGGATCTTGTAACCGCGGAGCTGCTTAATGCAGGAGGAGGGAGCAACGGAGAAAAACGGCGTTAATAGGAGGGGAAGGGAAGATGGATGGCAAGAGTGCAGAGTAATTAAAATAAAGCAGGACCGAGCTCCAAATAAAAAACACGACCGGGGAAAAATACAGCCGTCACGATAACAACACACGGACACTCTACTACAGGAGCCACCAGCCCTGTGCAATAACCGCCAGATTTATACTGCTCGCTTCAATCGGGCCTCGGAGCATCTCCTTACCTTCTATCGCGAAAATCGCCGTGATCCGAGGCGACCGGTGAGAGTGTATTTTGTTTTAAATGGGGTGATAGAGGAAGGTGGCGGGGTTATTATTTTTCCACCCTCTAACCCCGCCTATCTAATACACACAAGATGACATGGGTGCGGCGTCCACCGCGGCTCCAGCCGAGAAAGCTAGGCGGACGGCAAATGCAGAGACGACGGCCCGTGCAGCATGGGGCTCTCTCATTGGACGGGGAAAGGCAGGGGGTGGGGTGATGCGCCAGCGTCATTGGCCGCGGCAGGGACGGGCTCACCTCTTCCGCGCGAGGCGGAGTGCCCAACCCTCCATCCGCGCGCAAGACCAGCCTCGACGGGCTATTGCGCACGCGCGTCGCCGACAACCATCGGGCGCGTGCTCCGCATTCCCGACGGTCGAGCACGCGCCGCCCGTGGTTTACATTGGCATTTGGCGCTAATAAAATTGCCTTGGTTTCATTGGGAAGAAAACGTAGGTAAGTTTGTTCAGACCAGCTAATACTCAATTAATATGATATTCATTTAAAATATTAATATTTCCCAGGGCACCAAGGAAACTTGTATGCCCCTCTTCAAAATAGAATGACAATCAGCTTTAACATTGACATATGTCATGAAATTTGTTTCTTTTGTGGCAGCGGTACAGTGCAATAGATAAAAACTACAACGTAAAAAGATAAATAATAGACGGGAAGAAGCTGGTCCTAAAATATTGACTGTGGGTCTTCGGACCCCTGACCTCCTACGTAATAAGCAGAAGAGGGCATAGACCATCAGTCATAGGAATAGAATCAGGCCATTTGGCCCATCAAGTCTGTTCCGCCATTCTATCATAGCAGATCATTTTTCCCCCTCCACAGCCCCTCTCTATGGCCTTTTTCCTGTAAATTTTGATGCCATGTCCAATCAAGAACCTATCCATCTCTGCCTTAAATACACCCAACGACCTTGCCTCCACAGTTGCCTGTGGTAACAAATTCCACAAATTCACCACCCTCTGGCTAAAGAAATTTCTCCGCATCTCTGTTTTAAATGAACACACCTCTATTCTGAGGCTGTGCCCTCTTGTCCTCGACTCCCCCACTGTGGGAAACATCATTTCCACATCTACTCTGTCTAGGCCTTTCAGCATTTGAAGGTTTCAATAAGATTCCCCCCTCCCCAAACATTCCAGTGAGGACAGGCCCAGAGTCATCAAAAATTCCTCATATGATAACCCTTTCATTCTATTAATCATCCTTGTGAACCTCCTCTGAACCTTCTCAAATGCCAGCGTATCTTCCCTTAGATGAGGGGCCCAAAATTGTTCACAATACTCAAAGTGAGGCATTACCAATGCCTTATAAAGCCTCAGCATCACATCCCTGCTTTTATATTCTAGTCCTCTTGAAATGAATGCAAACATTATATTTGCTTTCCTCACCATGACTTGACCTGCAAGTTAACTTTTAAGGTGTTCTGCACAATTACTCCCAAAGCCCTTTGCATCTCAGATTTTTAGATTTTCTCTTGGTTTAGAAAATAGTCTACATTTTTATTTCATCTACCAAAGTGTATGACCATTCATTTTTCAACATTGTATTTCATTTGTCACTTTCCTGCCCATTCTCCTCATCTGTCTATATTTCTGCAGCCTTCCTGTTTCCTCAACATTACCTTTCCCTCCACCAATCTTAATATTACCTGCAAACTTGGCAACAACGCCATCTATTCCATCATCTAAATCATTGATATACAGCAGAAAAGCGATCCCACACCGACCCCTGCGGAACACCACTAGTTACGGGCAGCCAACCAGAAAAGGATCCTTTTATTCCCATTCACTGCCTCCTACCAATCTGCCAAATGTTCTCCCTGTGCTAATAACTTTTCTATAATACCATAGAACATAGGCCCTTCGGCCCACAATGTTGTGCTGACCCTCAAACCCTGCCTCCCATATAACCCCCCACCTTAAATTCCTCCATATGCCTGTCTAGTAGTCTCTTAAACTTCACTAGTGTATCTGCCTCCACCATATATAACATATAACAATCACAGCACGGAAACAGGCCATCTCGGCCCTCCTAGTCTGTGCCGAACTCTTAATCTCACCTAGTCCCACCTACCTGCACTCAGTCCATAACCCTCCACTCCTTTCCTGTCCATATACCTATCCAATTTTACGTTAAGTGACACAACTGAACTGGCAATTGAACTTCTACAGGAAGCTCATTCCACACAGCTATCACTCTCTGAGTAAAGAAATACCCCCTCATGTTTTCCTTAAACTTTTGCCCCATAACTCTCAAATCATGTCCTCTCGTTTGAACCACTGACTCAGGCAGTGCATTCCACGCACCAACCACTCTCTGAGTGAAAAACCTTCCTCTAATATCCCCCTTGAACTTCCCTCCCCTTAAAGCCATGTCCTCTTGTACTGAGCAACGGTGCCCTGGGGAAGAGATGCTGGCTGTCTATTCCTCTTAATATCTTGTACACGTCTATCATGTCTCCTCTCATCCTCCTTCTCTCCAAAGAGTAAAGTCCTAGCTCCCTTAATCTCTGATCATAATCCATACTCTCTAAACCAGGCAGCATCCTGGTAAATCTCCTCTGTACCCTTTCCAATGCTTCCACATCCTTCCTATAGTGAGGTGACCAGAACTGGACACAGTACTCCAAGTGTGGCCTAACTGGAGTTTTATAGAGCTGCATCATTACACCGCATCTCTTAAACTCTATCCCTCTACTTGTGAAAGCTAACACCCCATAAGCTTTCTTAATTACCCTATCTACCTGTGAGGCAACTTTCAAGGATCTGTGGACATGTATCCCCAGAACCCCCTGCTCCTCCACACTACCAAGTATCCTGCCATTTACTTTGTACTCTGCCTTGGAGTTCGTCCTTCCAAAGTGTACCACCTCACACTTCTCCAGGTTGAACTCCATCTGCCACTTCTCAGCCCACTTCTGCATGCTATCAATGTCTCTCTGCAATCTTCGACAATCCTCTACACTATCTACAACACCACCAACCTTTGTGTCGTCTGCAAACTTGCCAACCCACCCTTCTACCCCAATATCCAGGTTGTTAATAAAAATCACAAAAAGTAGAGGTCCCAGAACAGATCCTTGTGGGACACCGCTAGTCACAACCCTCCAATCTGAATGTACTCCCTCCACCACGACCGTCTGCCTTCTGCAGGCAAGCCAATTCTGAATCCACCTGGCCAAACGTCCCTGGATCCCATGCCTTCTGACTTTCTGATTAAGCCTACCGTGTGGAACCTTGTCAAATGCCTTACTAAAATCCATGTAGATCACATCCACTGCACTACCCTCATCTATATGCCTGGTCACCTCCTCAAAGAACTCTATCAGGCTTGTTAGACATGATCTGCCCTTCACAAAGCCATGCTGACTGTCCCTGATCAGACCATGATTCTCTAAATGCCCATAGATCCTATCTCTAAGAATCTTTTCCAACAGCTTTCCCACCACAGACGTAAGGCTCACTAGTCTATAATTACCTGGACTATTCCTACTACCTTTTTTGAACAAGGAGACAACATTTGCCTCCCTCCAACCTTCCAGTACCATTCCCGTGGACAACAAGGACATAAAGATCCTTGCCAGAGGTTCAGCAATCTCTTCCCTTGCCTCATGGAGCAGCCTGGGGAATATTCCGTCAGGCCCCAAGGACTTATCCGTCCTAATGTAGTTTAACAACTCCAACACCTCCTTAATATTAACATGATCCAGAGCATCAACCTCACTCATATTGTCCTCACCGTCATCAAGTACTCTCAGTGGTGAATACTGAAGAGAAGTATTCATTGAGGACCTCGCTCACTTCCGCAGCCTCCAGGCACATCTTCCCACTTTTATCTCTAATCGGTCCTACCTTCACTCCTGCCATCCTTTCGTTCTTCACATAATTGAAGAATGCCTTGGGATTTTCCTTTACCCTACTCTCCAAGGCCTTCTCATGCCCCCTTCTTGCTCTTCTCAGCCCCTTCTTAAGCTCCTTTCTTGCTACCCTATATTCCTCAATAGACATATCTGATCTTTGCTTCCTAAACCTCATGTATGCTGTCTTCTTCCACCTGACCAGATTTTCCACCTCACTTGTCACCCATGGTTCCTTCACTGTACCATTCTTTATCTTCCTCACTGGGACAAATTTATCCCTAACATCCTGCAAGAGATCCTTAAACATCGACCACATGTCCATAGTACATTTCCCTGCAAAAACATCATCCCAATTCACACCCGCAAGTTCTAGCCTTATAGCCTCATAATTTGCCCTTCCCCAATTAAAAATTTTCCTGTCCTCTCTGATTCTATCCTTTTCCATGATAATGCTAAAGGTCAGGGAGCGGTGATCACTGTCCCCCAGAAGCTCACCCACTGACAGATCTGTGACCTGACCCGGTTCATTACCTAATACTAGATCTAGTATGGCATTCTTCCCAGTTGGCTTGTCAACATACTTTGACAGGGATCTATCTTGGACACACTTAACAAACTCTGCCCCATCTCAACCCTTGAAACTAATCAAGTGCCAATCAATATTAGGGAAGTTAAAGTCATCCATGATAACAACCCTGTTATATTTGCACCTTTCCAAAATCTGCCTCCCAATCTGCTCCTCAGTATCTCTGCTGCTACCAGGGGGCCTATAGAATACCCCCAGTAGAGTAACTGCTCCCTTCCTGTTCCTGACTTCCACCCATACTGACTCAAAAAAGAATCCTGCTACATTACAGCTGTAATAGTATCCCTGACCAGTAATGCCACCCCTCCTCCCCCTTTTCCCCCCTCTCTATCCCTTTTAAAGCACTGAAATCCAGGAATATTGAGAATCCATTCCTGCCCTGGTGCCAGCCAAGTCTCCGTAACAGCCACTACATCATAATTCCATGTATGCATCCAAGCTCTCAGTTCATCACCTTTGTTCCTGATGCTTCTTGCATTGAAGTACACACACTTTAGCCCTTCTACCTTACTACCTTTATACCCTTTATTCTGCTGCTCTTTCCTCAAAGCCTCTCTATATGTTAGATCTGGCTTTACTCCATGAACTTCTTTCACTGCTCTATCACTCCGGATCCCATCCCCCTTGCAAATTAGTTTAAACCCTCCCGAACCATGCTAGCAAACCTACCTGCAAGGATATTATTCCCCCTTGAGTTCAGGTGCAATCCATCCAATCTGTACAGGTCTCACCTTCCCCAGAAGAGATCCCAATGGTCCAAAAATCTAAAACCCTGCCCCCTGCACCAACTCCTCAACCACACATTCAACTGCCATCTCCTCCAGTTCTTACCATCACTATCACGTAGCACTGGCAGCAATCCTGAGAATGCCACCCTTGAGGTCCTGTTCTTCAGTCTTCTGCCTAGTTCCTGAAACTCACACTTCAGGACCTCATCCCTCTTCCTTCCTATGTCGTTGGTCCCAACGTGTATCATGACTTCTGGTTGCTTTCCCTTTCGTACCAGGATGTCATGCACCCGGTCAGGGACATCCCAGACCCTGGCACCCGGGAGGCAACAAACCATGTGGGTTTCCTTCTCACGTCCACAAAATCTCCTGACGGCTCCCCTGACTATAGAGTCTCTAATGACGACAGCCCTCCTCTTCTCCGTCCTATCCTTCTGCACCACAGGGTCAGAGGCCCTGCCACCGTGGCTCACACCTGGTCGGTAGTCCTCACCAACAGCATCCAGGACGGTAAACTTATTATTCAGGGGAATGGCTACAGGGATGCTCTGCACTACCTGTCTACTCTCCTTCGCTTTCCATGGGTTCTTAATTTGATAAGCAGCCTCGTATGTGGCACCTTGTCAACGGCATTCTGAAAATTTAAATATACAACATCCACTGCATCCCCTTTATCAGTCTTACTTGAAATCTCCTTAAAGAATTCCAATAGGGTTCTTCAGGCAAGATTTTTCCTGAAGGAAACCATGCTGACTTTGTCCTATCTTGTCCTATGTCACCAAGAACTCCATAACCTTATTCCTAACAATTGACTTCAACATCTTCCCAACCACTGAGGTCAGGCTAGCTGGTATATAATTTCCTTTCTGCTGCTTTCCTCCTTTCTTAAAGAGTAAAATGACATTTGCAATTTTCTAGTCTTCCGCAACAATGCCAGAATCTAATGATTCTTGAAAGTTCATTACTAATGCTTCCACAATCTCTATTGCTGTTTTTTCCAGAACCCTAGGGTGCAGTTCATCTGGCCTGGATGACTTATATACCTCCAGGTCTTTCAGCTTTTTGAGCATCTTCTCCCTTATAAAAGTAACTGCACTCACCTCTCTTCTCTCACACCCTTCAACATCTGGCACACTGCTAGTGTCTTCCACAGTGAAGGCTGATGCAGAATATTCATTTAGCTTATCTGCCATCTCCTTGTCCCCTGTTATTATTTCTCCAGCATCATTTTACAGCAGTCCAATATCTACTCCCATATCTCTTTTATTTTTAATGCACTTGAAAAAGCTTTTTCTATCCACCTTGATATTGTTATGTTTGGATTGTGAAGGACTTTAAAGATGAATAAAAATAAGAGATTCTGCAGATGCATCTATGGAAATGAATAAACAGTCAATGATTCAGTGTGAGACCTTTCTTCAGAATGATGGATGCCATATTTTTGGGACACCACTTCTTGAAGGTTGCCTCAGTGGTGGGAAAGGATGTGCCTGTGATGGAACTGACTGAATCTACAACCATCTTGCAATCCTGTGCATTAGAGCTTCAATATAAGGTTATAATGCAAAGTCAGAATGCTCTCCACTGTATATCTGTAGAAATTTGCAAATCTTTGGTGACGTACGAACGTACAGGGGTATCTGGTTCAGCACCTCATCCAAAATATGACATCACTAGCAGCAAGGTGCTTCTTTCCACTAGACCTACCTGAGTTTTATAATCAAGATGTGACTTTGAACCAACAAGCATCTACCTTCAAATTGAAACACTTTTGAATATAATTTATTGCCAAGCCTGCTTTTTGGGATGTGTCTCTTCTCCAGAAGTTAGAGTTCTCATTATCCAAGTGTCTGGAGTATCTGGAAATTATATGCATGGGGACCACATAGGGTTTCAGATGAGCTTGCCTACTTTGACATGTCTGCAGCAGCAGCTGTTGAATAACCATCATGAATGACATTTCATACTGGGGCCATTAAATATAATAAGATATTCACAGTTTGCCAGACAGAAGCATTTCACCAGGTAATATATAATGTCATGTATTGCCTGTATATCATTATGTTAATCTTTAAAGTAGCAAGACAACAAACCAGTAGAACGATCACCCTTAAGGGGTTGTCTATTGGATCTGTGATGTTTGAGTGGATTCTCTTAATGGAGAATGCCTATGCACGACTTTGTTTAACATGGGGAGGCTGATGAACGAACAGCACCACACAGTCCTTGACAGATCGGCGTCAGGGTCAAGTGGCTTGAAATGCAAAACTACTGAGGACCTTTCACTGCTGTGTCTTCCTCCATCTTCACTACTGTTCTGATTTTTCATCATCTTCCACCTTCTCCACCTCTGAGGTCTTGGTTGGATCGCTCTTTGTCTGAAGCCACTCTTGACCTTATTGCCACAGGTGAGCCTATCAGGAGCTAGGTGCCATCTGGCTAAACTCCAGACAGCACGGATCTCAGGAACTCATAAACCTCTCCACAATGATGTGATGATCCTTAGAATAGTACAACACAGGAACAGGCCCACTGTGTCTTTGCCTTATGCAAAATTAAACAAATCCCATCTACCTACATGAACCTTATCCCTTCATTCCTTTCATGTTCATGTATCTGTAAGTTCCTCTTAAATGCTGCTATCAGTATCAGTATTACAGTGGAGTAAAGGGAATTACAGAAGCATGAGCGAGGAGTTGGCCAGAATTGATTGGAAAAAAACACTGACGGCAGAGAAGCAATGGCTAGAATTTCTGGAAGCAACTGAGAAGTAACACACTGTAAGGTTTCACTGCTAAGGCTAATGTAATGGCTTCTATGTAATGTTTCACTGCTAATGTAATGGTTTCTCTGTAGCAGCAATGTTTGGCTTATGGCTAGAGATATCAGGGCTTTGGAATGCAGGGGTTAGCCAATGAGGAAACGTTGTTCTTGTGTGTCTGGAAATCGAACAAATGAACGAACAGTGAGCTCCAACAATGCTCAAACAACTTTTTCCTTAAAATGAGCCCTTTTACTTTTTATTTTCTTTACTAACCCTCTATCCAGATTAAGATTTATAAAGTTCAGTCATTTAATTGCATATGGTGTACTGTCTGATATTTTGCGGTGCGGATTTGTAACTGGCAACACATCACGCAGCATCCACACAAACGGGATTTCTCAGTTTGGCGGGCCCAGAAGTTGTTTTCCCCAGACAAACACGTGCTGGCTGAGCCTGAGGGTTACATGTATATATTCCAAAGAGGAAGAAGGCACAACCATAGCTAACAAGAAAAGTCAAAGCCAAGATAAAAGCCAAAAAGAGGGCATATAGAACAAAGATTAGTGGGAAGTGAAAAGATTGGGAAACTTTTGAAAACCAATAGAATGCAACTAAAAAAGTCATTAAGGTAAAGATGGAATATGAAAGTAAAATAATATTAAAGAGGATATCAAAAGTTTCTTCAGATACAAAAAGTAAAAAAGAAAGGTGAAAGTGGACATCAGACCTCTGGAAAACAATGCTGGAGAGTTAGCAATGGGGGACAAAAAATAGCGGACAAATTGAATAAGTATTTTGCATCATTCTTCACTGTGGAAGTCACTAGCAGTACGGTGGAAGTTCCAGGTGTCGGGGGCATTGAGTGTGTGAAGTTACAATAACTAAACAGAAGATTCTTGGGAAATTGAAAGGTTTGCAGGTAGTTAAGTCACCTGGACCACCCCACCAGCCTCCATGCACAGCACATAATTCTCCTTAACTTCTGCCATCTCCTAAGGGATCCGAGTACATCGTTCTCTCCCCTTCCCCCACCCCCCGCTTTCTGCAGGGATCACTTCCTATGCAACTCCCTTGATCATTTGTCCCTTCCCAGTGATCTCCCTCTTGGCCCTTATCCTTGCAAGCGGAACAAGTGCTACACCTCCCTACATCTTTGCTCACTACCATTCAGGGTCCAAGCAGTCCTTCCAGGTGAGGCGACACTTCACCGTGAGTCTGTTGTGGTCACTTACTGTATCTGGTGCTCCTGGTGTGGTCTGTATATCGGTGAGACCTGATATAGATTGGGAGAGCGTTTTGCCGTGCACCCAGGAAAAGCAGGGTCTCCCGGAGGCCACCCATTTTAATTCCACTTCCCATTCCCATTCTGACATGTCACTCCATGGTCTCCTCGACTGTCACAATGAAGCCACACTCAGGTTGGAGGAGCAACACTGTACATATGGTCTGGGTAGCCTCCAACCTTTTGGCATGAACATTGATTTCTCAATCTTCCAGTAATATTCCCCCCCCCCCCACAACCTGACCCATTTCCATTTTCTTCTCTCACCTTATCTCCTTTCTGACCATAACCTCCAACTGGTGCTCCTCCCCCTGTTCTTTCTTCCATTGCTTCTGTCCTCTCCTGTCAGACTCCCCCCTCTGCAGCCCTTTATCTTTTCACCAATCGACTTCCTAGCTCTTTACCTCACTTCTCCCTACTTCCCAGTTTCATCTATCACCAGTGTTTCTTCATCCTCTCCCCCCATCTAACTCCTACACTCATCTTTTTTTCTCCAGTCCTGATAAAGAGTCTCAGTCCAGAACCTGGACTGTTCTCTTTTAGGAGAATGGGCAAAGAAATGGCAGATGGAACACAGTGGTGGGAAGTGTCTGGTCATGCATTTTGGTAGAAGAAATGAAAGGGTTGACTATTTTCTAAATGGAGAGAAAATACAAAATAACTGAGACACAAAGGGACTTGGGAGTCCTTGTGCAGGATTCCTTAAAAGTTAATTTGCAGGTTGATTCAGTGGTGTGGAAGGCAAATAAAACGTTTGCATTCATTTCAAGAGGACTAGAATATAAAAGCTAGGATGTACTGTTGAGACTTAATAAAGCACTGATGAGGTCTCACTTGGAGTACTGTGAGCAGTTTTGGGCTCCGTATCTTAGAGAGGATGTGCTGAAACTGGAGAGGGTTCAAAGAATGGTCAAGATTCCAGGATTAAATGGCTTGTCATGTGAAAAGCATTTGATAGCTCTGGGCTTGCATTCACTAGAATGCAGAAGAATCAGAGGTGACCTCATTAAAACCTATCGAATGGTGAAAGGCCTTGATGGAATGACGGAGATCCATTACATATTGTTTCTTTGCCTCCTGTTTTCTCTCTTAAGAATGTAGTTAATCATTTTATATTATCTAGAGATTGATTCATTCCCAACCTCCTAAACCCAATGTATGCTTCCTCCTTCTCCTTGAGCCTCAATATCTCCAAGGTTCCTTAAACTTACTAGTTTATCAAACACGCTAATAGAAACATACTACTCCTGGACTCCATATCACACAGTTAAGAGCTTCCCACTTGTTTATTCCTTTCCCTTCAAATAGGCTGACCCAGTTGACACCTGTGTATGTGACAATAAATATGATTTCAACATTGAGGGGCCAAATGTCTTTTCCCTATTTCTAATGAGAGTAAAAGATCTTCTCAAGACCTAACATAGACATAGTAAAACATAAGACTTCCTTCCATTTGTTTGAACCTTTACTATCTGTGGGTTTGCATCATTTTTGCCCAGAATCGAACATGGCAGTGCTACTAACTTCTGAGCACATTTTGTGTTGTCTGCTTTCTCTTCTCACCCTACATTTAGAGTGTGCGTGCGTGCCCTTAACTCCTGGTGAAGTTGTCGGGCACCGACATGACAAGCTTTTTGCACTGATCTTTTTGGTGATTGCTCATTGTATGGCGTGTCTTGGGCATCTGAAATCTGGCGGAGCCCATCCATCTCCATTTAGTACATTTAGTAGCAGGGCCAAAACAATACAAGATGGAAGAGGAGTTTCTATTCATATTGTAAGAATGGGCAAAACTAATTGGCACTTTCCCAGTTGGCAGACAGGAATTGAACATCATCTGTTCCAACTTTGTTAGGAAAATGTTCCAAAAGTATTTGTGCTACATTGTGAAGGAATGCACCATCTTGCAGCCAGCAGCGAGAATAATGCTAGCTTGTACTCTACTGGAGAAAAGAAGATGCCATTTTCAGTAATGAGCTGGCTTACTCAGCAGGGAGGGTTTGTTTACCTAAGAAGACAAGACCACACATGAGAGCAGTTTCCCTGCTGATGTACTTTTGGTTTGAATTTTCTGTCACATACCCAATAATTTCAGCATAAAATCAGCAGTAATCCCGAGAAAGTACCATAAATATAACAACAAGTGCTGGGGGTGGAGAAGGAACTTAGTGAAAAAGAAGTCCTTTTTTCCACATGTAAGACTACTGAACTCCCTGCTACCACCCAGCTCTCATCACATATGAAGTGCCAGTCGTGTTATACTGTTTACTTGTGTCATAAACACATCTTATGCTAAATGTCAGTCTTCTGGAATATATTCAATTATTTGTTAATTTATTTGTGGTAATACTACTTTATATGTTGTATGTGAGTTATGTGTACTGTGTTGTGCACCATGGTCCAGAATAATGTTTCATTTGGTAGTACTGTATACTGTACATGTGTTTGGTTAAAGGACAATAAAGTTGAATTGGTACGGAGAGAATTTTTTATCCTGTCTGACCAGGTTTGTACAAATTTGTAATGTTCAGTCAGAAGGTGAATATACATTTTAAAAATGCAGATGCTGCTATCTTTGACTGGAACTGTTAAATCTGCCTCCACAGACCTGGTGCTGGAAATTTTGAGCAATACAAAATGCTCAGCAGGCTATGCAGCATGTGCTGCTGTGACCATCATTTTCTGTTGATTTTTAAACAATCAAACAGCTCTGAGCTTCCTCCCAAAGTTTGAAAAACAAAAGAAACTTTATTAAAGAGTACTCAAGTGCGGCTATTGTTCTGCCTAATTGGATCTAATCATATACTGTAATTTGCAATAGTCTCACCATCTCACCACCTGCTACAAAATGTCCACAGAGGAGATGTAGTAGATGTGGTGTACTTGGATTTTCAGAAGTCCTTTGACATGAGGCTGCTTAGCACAATAAGAGCCAATGGAATTACAGGGAACTTACTCACATGGGTGGAACATTAGCTGATTGGCAGCAGAGAGTGGAAATAAAGGGATCCTATTCTGGCCGGCTGTTGGTTACCAGTGGAGTTCCACAGGGACTGGTGTAGGGACCACTGTTTTTTATGATGGGATTAGGAGATTTGTGGAGGAGCAGGTAGTGTTGAGGAAACAGCCTGCAGAGAGATTTAGATAGTTTAGGGGAATGGGCAAAGAAGTGGCAAATTAAATACAATGTTGGAAAATGTATGGTCATGCACTTTGGTGGAAGAAATAGATGGGCAGACTATTACTTAGATGGAGAGAGAATTCAAAATGCAAAGATGCAAAGGGATTTACGAGTCCTTGTGCAGGATATCCTAAAGGTTAATCTGCAAGTTGAGTCAATGGTGAAGAAGGTGAATGCAATGTTGGCATTCATTTCTAGAGGAAGAGAATATAAGAGCAGGGATGTGATTTTGAGGGCCTAAAAGGCACTCATGAGACCACACTTGAAGTATTGTGTGCAGTTTTGGGCTCCTTATTTTAGAAAGGATATACTGACATTGGAGAGGGTTTAGCGAAGATTCATGAGAATGATTCCAGGAATGAGGAACATCTGGCAGCTCTTGAGCTGTATTCCCTGAAGTTCAGGAGGATGGAGGGGAGGGGGTGGATCACTTAGAAACATTCCGAATGTTAAAAGGCCTGAACAGATTAGATATGGCAAAGTTATTTCCCATGGTATAGAAGTCCAGGACAAGAGGGCACGACCTCAGCATTGAAGGATGTATATTTAGAAAAGAAATGCAGAGAAATTACTTTAGTCAGAAGGTGGTGACTCTGCGAAATTTGTTGCTACAAGTGGCTGTGGAGGCCAAGTCCTTGGGTGTATTTAAGGCAGAGATAGATGGGTTCTTGATTAGCCAGGGCATCAAAGAGTATGAGGAGAAAGCAGGGGAGTGGGATGACTGGAAGAATTGGATCAGCCCATGATTGAATGGCGGAGCAGACTCAATGAGTAGAATGGCCTACTTCTGCTCCTATATCTTATGGTCTTATCCGTGAGTCAATAATAAATGGAAACAGATGTTGAATTGTAAATAATAATTTTCTATGAGTTCTATGTGAACTTAATTCTTAACAAATTATATTGAGACAGGACCGTGCTCACCATGCTCTGATTGAGCCATCCCAATAGAAGATGTTCTTAGATATGACATGATGGTTTTCAAGGGCAGTACAGAGAAGTATGGCCTATAATACCATGAGGGTGGTGTTTACACCACTCGAGGCCTGGATAGTCAAACCAGTGCTGGTAGGTCCTGATGACTACACATGGATTCTGTTTTCCTGTGTGTGCCTGCAACAAAATGAATCTCAAGGTTTTATATGGTATAAATATTTTGACAGTAGATTTACTTTGAACTTTGAACCTCTTCTACTTCGTGAATCTGACTGTAATTTACTCGAGGCCTCCCAGCAAAATATGAGGTCATGTTTCATTGATATTCACAATTTAAATATTAGGCCCATTGGCCTCTAGTGCATCTCAAATGCCATGCATTTTCTCAGGGCAGCAAGTAAAATTGAAAGCTATCGGCAACCAGCAATTTCAGTATAGGTTAGTGACTTGGGAGATTATAATGCAAAACAAAATGCTGGAGAAACTCAGTAAGTCAGGCATCTTTGGAGCCCAAAGGATGGTCAACATTTCTGTAGATATCCTACATCAAGTTCTGTTACAGCATCTCAGTCTGAAAAATCGACGCAGTGAAGTCACCAGCAGTTTGAACTTTTGCTGTGGATTTCATCATCTTTAGTCTCTTGCATTTCTATGAGGTTTCAATCATCAATGCCATCTCCTTCAACCATACCCCTACCCTCCACTTATGCGGAAAAACTGTGTAATCACAGTAAGTTAACAAACTATAAAAACATTTTAATCACAAACAGTGACTATCTCTAATTTCTACAAATTCAGAAAAATAATACAAAAAAAAGCTGTCAACACACGTTTTTTCCTATTGGCACCAAAGACTTAATATTAATTTTTTGCAGATGTGAGATGACAATATGTATTCTGGAATTAAATATCTAAGAGATCCAAGATTCCACACAAGTTTCCTCAGTTGACATTGCAGAACTTGCACAAGAAATATATAAAAAATTTCATTAACTATTTAAAGTATTTGCAATCCTCAACTTCACTATTTATTAAAAATCTATAACTAGATGAATAACTATGATTACGGAAGAGTTGTTTCACTAGTTTGGTCAAGGCAGATCCTGAGTCAAGTTCTTTTATTAGTATTACTTTTCTAACATTTTCTAATTATTTTTTCCTATTAAAATACAGGCTACTATCTATATTCCTTTACATCAGACTAATTTTTTGGGAAATCTCTTCTGTAACAATTGCAGCACATCATTCCTAATTCCGTCCTTTGATTTTTTTTTAACAGTCTAGTTGTATACATCGCCCAGGGTTGGTGGCTTAGCCACTTTCAAACCCACTAAGCCACTAATCTTTTACTATATCTGCATTCAATACTTTACACTCATCCCCCTTAGGTACAAAATTGGCATCAACCCATCTCTTAGCCACTAAACATGTGTTAATTATTCCTGCTCTGCAGCAACACTTCCATACTGCGTAGCAATAAAGAGCAATCCCTGTTGTATCACAAAGAGAGTGCTGCAGAAACTCAGCAGACCAGGCAACATCTATAGAGAGGAATAAACAGTTAATGTTTTGGACTGAAACTCTTCTACAAGACTGGAAAGGAAGTGGGTAAAACAGGACTATAAAGGTAGGGGAGGAGAAGGAGTATACATGGTAGGTGATAGATGAAAGGGTGAGTGGGATAGGGTAGGTGATACATGGTAGGTGATAGATGAAACCAAGTGAGGGGGAAGGTATGAAGTAAGAAACTGGGAGGTGATAGATGGAAGAGGTAAAGGGCTGAAGTATGAAATTGATAGGACAGGACAGTGAACCATGGAAGAAGGGAATGGAGGAGGGAAACCAGAGGGAAGTGATGGGCAGATGAGAAGAGAAGGTGTGAGAAGTGAACTGGAATAGAAATGAAAAAGAGGGAAGGGGAAAAAAATTACAGGAAGTTTGAGAAATCAATGTTCATGCAATCAGATTGGATGCTAACCAGGTAGAATATATGGTGCTGCTCCTCCAACTCGAGTTTGGCCTCATCATGGCAGTGTTTTTGCTCCTAATGTTATGACACAGCATTGCCTTCAGCTTTTAAATATTCTTCAAATATAGTATATTCATGCACTTTGTTAAGTTTTACAGGAAAATATAGTTACCAGAAGTTTTATCCTGCTCCAATCTCAGTCTTGATCTGTTTGTTGAATACTGTACTTGAATTGCAGCAGTAGAGGAGGCTATACCAGGTGGAATATACCTCAATTGACCATTTTGTCTTTGATTTGCTTGCTGTACCTGCTTACTTATATGAAAATTGGTTATAGGTGAAAAAGAAGAATAGGAGTAAATTCATTATTTTTGGGTTGGAAGGCTGTGACCTGTGGGATAACATGTGGACTGGTGCTGGAGCCCCACTATTCACAGTCTGTATCAATGATTTGTATGAGGGAGCAAGTATAATCTATCAAAGTTGTTGATTATACAAATGGTGCTATAAGGCTTGAAGATATAGAGGGTGTTAGAAGGATATAGACAGGCTATATCTGAAAGGAGGGATAAGCAGGACCAGTTTAATGAACACAGGAAGCAGGAGAGAACTTGTACAAGGAAGCAGGAGGGCTGAAGGCACCATAAAATGTCTTTGATGGCTGGATTAAGGAGAATCCTAAGGTATTTTATCCATGCATTAAAAATGTAAAGGCAGCTATGTAGAGGATAGGACCAGAAGTCAGAGGAAGATACTAAATTACCACTTTGCATCACTATTCAGCAAGAAGAAGGACATGAAGATTAGTGAAAAGTGTGAAAATTTTCTACAACACACAAATTTATGTTGTTGTATAGGAAGTACAGGGCTCAAAGGATTCATCAGAATATAAACCATTTGGAAATACGGGCAGAAAAATGACAGAAGTATTGCACCTGGGAAATGAATGTACAAGGGTATACGTGCTATCGTCGGGACAGAAATGTGGGCAGAGGGGGTGGGGTGGCCCTGTTGGTATGTTCATATGTGCTGTTGCAGGAAAGCAGCATCCATATCAAAGATCTCCACCATCTAGGCCATGCTCTCTTTCATCAGGAGGTCGGATATAAGAGGAAAATATGCAATAAATAGCAAGGCCATTAGGAGCACTAATGTACCGAGGGATCTTGGAATATAGGTCCATAGCTCCTTGAAAATTACAGCCCAATAGATAATGTAGCAAAGAAGACATACAACATATTTTCCTTCATCAGTCGGAGTCAGTGCAAGTGCAAATCATATTGCAGTTGTATAAAACTTCATTCAGGCCACATTTAGGGTATTGTGTGAGATTCTGGTTGCTGTATTATAGAAAGGATCTGAAGGCTTTGGAGATGCTACAGAAGAGGTTCACCAGGATGGTGCTTGGGTTAAAGAGTATTAGCTATCGAGAAAGGATTGTTCCCTCAGAGGATCTGAGGCTGAGGGATGACCTCGTATAAGTATATAAAAGAATGAGATTTATAATTTCATATGTGCTGTTGCAGGAAAGCAGCATCCATATCAAAGATCTCCACCATCTAGGCCATGCTGACTTTCATCAGGAGGGAAGTATAGGAATCTCAGGACCTACACCACTAGGTTCAGGAACAGTTATTACCTATCAACCATCAGGCTCATGAACCAGAGAGGATAATGTCATTCAATTTCACTCACCCCAACCCTGAACTGTTTCCACAAGTCACTTTCAAGGACTCTTCATCTCATGTTCTCATTATTTATTTATTATTATTTTGAGGGTTTTTTTGTATTTGCACAGTTTGTTGGCTTGCACATTGGTTGTTTGACCATCTTGTGTGGAGTTTTTCATTGATTCTATTGTGTTCTTTGTACTTGCTGTGAATGCCCACAAGAAAATTAATCTTAGGGTTGGATATGGAGACGCATATGTACTTTGAACTTTGAGATTATAAATTGTAAGAGATGGCATAGCTAACCAGAGTCTTTTTTTCTCATAGTGGATATCTGAAATACTAGAGGGCATAGTTTTAAGATAAGAGAGAGTTTGAGGGAGGATTTCTGAGCAAAGATTTGACACAGTGCCTGGAGTGTGCTGCCACAGAAAGTGGGGGAAGCAGATATGACAGCAACATTTAAAAAGCCTTTAGACAGGCATGTGAATGGGCAAGGAATGGAGGGATGTAGATCATTGCAGGCCGATGGTACTATGGTTAGCATGGAAATTGTGGGCCGAAGGGACTGTTCTGCTCCATTTTTTTATGTTATAGTCAATAGGTGCAGAAGTAGACTATTCGGCCCTTCGAGCCTGCACCGCCATTTTGAGATCATGGCTGATCAATTACTATCAATACCCTGTTCCTGCCTTGTCCCCTTATCCCTTGATTCCCCTATCCATAAGATACCTATCTAGCTCCTTCTTGAAAGCATCCAGAGAATTGGCCTCCACTACCTTCCGAGGCAGTGCATTCCAGACCCCCAAAACTCTCTGGGAGAAGAAGTTTTTCCTTAACTCTGTCCTAAATGACCTACCCCTTATTCTCAAACCATGCCCTCTGGTACTGGACTCTCCCAGCATCTGGAACATATTTCCTGCCCCTATCTTGTCCAATCCCTTAATAATCTTATATGTTTCAATCAGATCCCCTCTCAATCTCCTTAATTCCAGTGTGTACAAGCCCAGTCTCTCTAACCTTTCTGCGTAAGACAGTCCAGACATCCCAGGAATTAATCTCGTGAAACTACGCTGCACTTCCTCTACAGCCAGGATGTCCTTCCTTAACCCTGGAGACCAAAACTGTACACAATACTCCAGGTGTGGTCTCACCAGGGCTCTGTACAAATGCAAGAGGATTTCCTTGCTCTTGTACTCAATTCCCTTTGTAATAAAGGCCAACATTTCCATTAGCCTTCTTCACTGCCTGCTGCATTTGCTCATTCACCTTCAGTGACTGATGAACAAGGACTCCGAGATCTCTTTGTATTTCTCCCTTACCCAACTCTACACCATTCAGATAATAATCTGCCTTCCTGTTCTTACTCCCAAAGTGGATAACCTCACACTTATTCACATTAAACGCCATCTGCCAAGTATCTGCCCACTCACCCAGCCTATCCAAGTCACCCTGAATTCTCCTAACATCCTCATCACAAGTCACACTGCCACCCAGCTTAGTATCATCAGCAAATTTGCTGATGTTATTTTTTTATGCCTTCATCCAAATCGTTAACGTAAATGGTAAACAGCTGTGGTCCCAATACCGAGCCCTGTGGCACCCCACTAGTCACCACGTGCCATTCCGAGAAACACCCATTCACCGCTACCCTTTGCTTTCTATCTGCCAACCAGTTTTCTATCCATGACAATGTCTTCCCCCCGATGCACTGAGCTTTGATTTTACCCACCAATCTCCTATGTGGTACCTTATCAAATGCCTTCTGAAAATCGAGGTACACTACATCCACTGGATCTCCCTTGTCTAACTTCCTGGTTACATCCTCGAAAAACTCCAACAGGTAAGTCAAGCATGATTTACCCTTGGTAAATCCATGCTGGCTCGGTCCAATCCTATCACTGCTATCTAGATATGCCACTGTTTCATCCTTAATAATGGACTCTAGCATCTTTCCCACCACCGATGTCAGGCTGACAGGTTGATAGTTCTCTGTTTTCTCCCTCCCTCCTTTTTTAAAAAGTGGGATAACATTAGCCATTCTCCAATCCTCAGGAACTGATCCTGAATCTAAGGAACATTGGAAAATGATTACCAATGCATCCGCAATTTCCAGGGCCACCTCCTTTAGTACCCTAGGGTGCAGACCATCTGGACCTCTGGACCTGGGGATTTGTCAGCATTCAGTCCCATCAGTTTTCTCATCACAGTTTCCTTCCGAATGTCAATTTGTTTCATTTCCTCTGCTACCCTATGTCCTTGGCCCATCCTTACATCTGGGAGATTGCTTGTGTCTTCCTTAGTGAAAACTGATCTAAAGTACTCATTAAATTCTTCTGCCATTTCTCTGTTCCCCATAATAATTTCACCCAATTCATTCTTCAAAGGCCCAACATTGTTCTTAACTATCTTCCTTCTCTTCACATACCTAAAAAAGCTTTTGCTATCTTCCTTTATATTCCTGGCTAGCTTGCGTTCGTACCTCATTTTTTCTCCCCGTATTGTCTTTTTAGTTAAGTTCTGTTGTTCCTTAAAAACTTCCCAATCATCTGTCCTCCCACTCACCTTAGCTCTATCGTATTTCCTTTTTTTTTAATGCTATGCAATCTCTGACTTCCTTTGTCAACCACTGTGGCTCCTTTCCCCCCATTGAATCCTTCCTTCTCCGGGGGATGAACTGATTTTGCACCTTGTGCATTATTCCCAAGAATACCTGCCATTGCTGTTCCACTGTCTTTTCTGCTAGAATAGCCATCCAGTTAACTTTGGCCAGCTCCTCCCTCATGGCTCCATAGTTTCCCCTGTTCATCTGCAACACTGACACCTCTGAGCTGCCCTTATCCTTCTCAAATTGCAGATAAAAACTTATCCTATTATGATCACTACCTCCTAATGGCTCCTTTACTTCAAGATCGCTTATCAAATCCTATTCATTACATAACACTAAATCCAGAATAGCCTTGTCCCTGGTTGGCTCTCGTACAAGCTGTTCCAAGAATGCATCCCGTAGGCACTCTACAAACTCCCTATCCTGTGGTCCAGCACCAACCTGATTCTCCCAGTTCACCTGCATGTTGAAGTCCCCCATAACTACTGCGACATTACCTTTGCCACATGCCAATGTTAACTCCCTATTCAACTTGCACCCAATATCCATGCTACTGTTTGGTGGCCTGTAGACAACACCCATTTGGGTCCTTTTGCCCTTACTGTTCCTCAGTTCTATCCACACAGATTCTACTTTTCCTGACCCTATGTCCCCCCTTGCAAAGGACTGAATCTCATTCCCCACCAACAGGGCCACCCCCCCCCCTCTGCCCACATTTCTGTCCCTACGATAGCACGTATACCCTTGTACATTCATTTCCCAGGTCTGATCTCCCTGCAGCCATGTCTCCATTATCCCAACAACATCATAGTTACCCATTCACACCTGGGCTTCAAGCTCATCTGCCTTATTTCTGACACTTCGTGCATTCAGATATAGAATTTTTAACCCATTTCTCCTCTCTCTGTTTGAATCGCTGCCTATTGTGCTTAACCCAGCTCCCCGAACTCCCATCGGGCTATACGCCCCTAGAATTTTGTTGTCCTTCCTAAATTTACTTATTCTTTCAACGCATTTAACTCCATGTTCCGTCAGACCATCCCTCTGTAACATGAGTCCTCCTTATCATTTGTTCTGCCCCACCTTCCTCTACTTCTGAGTAACTAGCCAAGGACATGTACATGCATGATGTGGAAAAATGGATCTCATGCACTTGTATAGACAAAAATAGAATATTTTTAAATGTTATCAACTGAATGGTATTGGTGTTTTCAGAGACCTGAATGTCCTTTTATACAAATCTCTGAAAACTAATGTGGTAGTTCAGAAATTTATGAGGAAGGCAATAAGTGTATTGGCATTTAATGTGATGGATTTAGTCATAGAATCATATATCACTGAACTGACAATTGGACCCACCATATCAGCACTAAACGTTTATATTAATATTTTTTTCTTCTTGCATCTCTATCAAACCCCTCTACAATTCTTCTGCACCTATCTACATTAGCGGCAATCTACCAGCTAATTAATCTACCAACCAGTATGTCTCTGGCACGTGGATAGAAATTGCAGCACTTAAGAAGATCTGCGCAATTACAGGGAGAACATGCATCACCATGTACACAGTACTGGTGTCAGGGGCCTTAATAGTGATCATTGTATCTACTTTAACCACAGGCAAGGTCGCAGAGGGCTGGAAAATAGCCAGCATTGTTCCTTTGTCTCTGGAAGTCTGAGTTCAAGATAAGTTTATTAACAAAGTACATAAACACTCCATGGCCACTTAATAAGGTACACCAGTACACTGGCTCATTAATGCAAATATCTAGTTGGTGAAACATGTGATAGCAACTCGATGCATAAAAGCATGCAGACGTGGTCAAGAGGTTCAGTTGTTGTTCAGGCCAAACATCAGAATGGAGAAGAAATGTAATCCAAGTGACTTTGACCATGGAATGATTGTTGGTGTCAGACGGGGTGGTTTGAATATCTCAGAAACTGCTGATCTCCAGGCAATTTTCAGGCAGAACCATCTTTAGAGTTTACCAAGAATGGTAGAAAAAGCAAAAAAACATTCAGAGAGCGGCAGTTCTGTGAGTGATAAGGCCTTGTTATTGACAGAGGGCAGACAAGAGTGGCCAGACTGCTGCAAACTGATGGGTAGGTGACAGTAATTTAAACAATCATGCATTACAGCAGTAGTGAGCAGAAGAGCATCTCTGAATGCACAACATGTCGAACCTTGAATTGGATGGGCTACAGCAGCAGAAGACCACAACCATGCATTCTGTGGCTGCTTTATTAGGCACAGGAGGTACGTGTGAATATTGCCATTTATTACCTTGAGATTCATTTCCCTCCAATATGTACAGGGAAAAAAAGAATTACAATAAATTTTTCAAAATATTGTATGTAAACAGACAGACTGACAAACACCAAAGTTCAAAACAAACTTTGCAAATAAAATGTAATACTGAGAACATAAAGACTCCTTGAAAATGAGTCAGTTAATCCTAGAATCTGTTTAGAGTAGTGATGATTAAAGCATCTTACGGGGTATTGATCAGGTGGATGAGATGTTAATGTTTCCTCTGGCAGGGAAGTCTTAAACCAGGCATCACCATAAGGTTACAAAGAGCCACTGAATCCCTCAAAGTTGCTGCACAATTTGATTTAATGATTAAGGTGTATGGTGTGTTGGCCTTCATTAATCATGGAATTTCTTTCAAGAGTCATGTGGTAATGGTCCAGCTCTATAAAACCCTGGTTAGACCACACTTGGAGTACTGTATTGTGTTCATTTCTGGTCACCTTATCATAGGAGGAATGTGGAAACTTAAGACAGTGCATGCAGAGAAGATTTATCAGGATGCTGCCTGGAGTAGAAAATTTGTCTTGTGTGGGAAGGTTAAGTGAGCTAGGTTAAGTGAGGATGAGAGATGACTAGAAAAAGGTGTATATGATTACCTATGGTAGCAAAGGCTAATAGTAGAAGACATGCTTTTAAGTGGAATGGAAGAGTGTTTAGGAGTTATATCAGAGGTAGGTAGTAAGGGCTCAGACTGCACTGTTAGGAGTGGCAAGGGCTCAGACTGCACTGTTAGGAGTGGTGGTAGAGGCAGATACATTAGGGACATTTAAAAAACTCTTAGATACAGTGGCATAAATGTTAAAGTTTGGGCACCCCAGTCAAAATTTCTGTTACTGTGAATAGTTAAGTGAGTAGAAGATGAACTGATGTCCAAAACTCATAAAGTTAAAGATGAAACATTCTTTTCCACATTTTAAGCAAGATCAGTGTATTATTTTTGTACAACTTTAGAGTGAAAAAATGGAAAGGAGCACCATGCAAAAGTTTGGGCATCCCAAGAGATTTGCGCTCTCAGATAACTTTTACCAAGGTCTCAGAACTTAATTAGCTTGTTAGGACCATGGTTTGTTCACAGTTATCATTAGGAAAGGCCAAGTGATGCAAATTTCAAAGCTTTATTAAGACCCTGACTCCTCAAACCTTTTCCCAACAATCAGCAGCCATGGGCTCCTCTAAGCAGCTGCCTAGCACTCTGAAGATTAAAATAAATAATGCCCACAAAGCAGGAGAAGGCTATAAGAAGATAGCAAAGCGTTTTCAGGTAGCCATTTCCTCAGTTCATAAGGTAATTAAGAAGTGGCAGTTAACAGAAATGGTGGAGGTCAAGTTGAGGTCTGGAAGATCAAGAAAACTTTCTGAGAGAACTGCTCATAGGATTGCTAGAAAGGCAAATCAAAACCCCTGTTTGACTGCAAAAGAGCTTCACGAAGATTTAGCAGACTCTGGAGTGGTGGCGCATTGTTCTACTGTGCAGCGACACCTGCACAAATATGACCTTCATGGAAGAGTCATCAGAAGAAACCCCCTCCTGCGTCCTCACCACAAAATTCAGCGTCAGAAGTTTACATCTAAACAAGCCTGATGCATTTTGGAAACAAGTCCTGTAGATTGATGAAGTTGAAATAGAACTTTTTGGCTGCAATGAGCAAAGGTATGTTTGGAGAAAAAAGGGTGCAGAATTTCATGAAATGAACACCTCTCCAACTGTTAAGCGCGGGGGTGGATCAATCATGCTTTGGGCTTGTGTTGCAGCCGGTGGCACGGGGAACATTTCACTGGTAGAGGGAGGAATAAATTCAATTAAATACCAGCAAATTCTGGAAGCAAACATCGCACCGTCTGTAAAAAAAAGCTGAAGCTGAAAAGAGGATGATTTCTACAACAGGATAATGATCCTAAACACCTCGAAATCTGCAATGGACTACCTCAAGAGGCGCAAGCTGGTTTTACCATGAGCTCTCACAGTCCCCCGACCTAAACATTGTCAAAAATCTGTGGATAGACCTCAAGAGAGTAGTGCATGCAGGACAGCCCAAAAATCTCACAGAACTGGAAGTCTTTTGCAAGGAAGAATGGGTGAAAGTCCCCCAAACAAGAATTGAAAGACTCTTAGCTGGCTACAGAAAGCACTTACAAGCTGTGATACTTGCCAAAGGGGTTTTACTAAGTACTGACCATGCAGGGTGTCCAAACTTTTGCTTCGAGCCCTTTTCCTGTAAGAAATGTGTCATCTTTAACTTTATGCATTTTGGAAATCAGGTCATCTTTTACTCACTTAGCTATTCACAGTAACAGAAATTTTGACCAGGGTGCCCAAACTTCTGCATGCCACTGTAGGCACATGATTGAAAGAAAAATGGAGGGTTATAGGCTATGTAAAAAGGAAGGATTAGATTGATCATAGAGTAGGTTAAAAACACATCATTGTGGGCTGAAGAGCCTGCACTAAACTATGTTCCATATTAAAACAGATGCTTGGCCTTTCAGGATAGTGATAAATTTCTTCACACAGAACGTAGTGAATCTTTGGAATTTGTTACACTGTGGAATTTCAATTGGTGAGTACATTCAGAGTAGAGTTAATTCAGGGAATCAAGACATATGAATTAGTGCAGAAAGGTCCCCCATGATCTTATTGAATGGCATACCAGGTATGAGGAGTCAACTGGCCTATTCCTGCTTCTACTTCTTATGCACTAATTTACTTTGTGCAGTCATCTTTTATGTGGAATTTTATTAAATCCTTTTGAAAATAAAGAATTAATCTGTGGAGTATATATTGTGATCTTTACACAGCACGTTGGAGAATATGGTTCAAGTTCAAATGCATTGTCATTTCAACCGTATGTGCATACAACAAAACAATGTTCCTCCAGACCATGGTGCACAACACAGTACATATAACTCACACAGAACCCATAACGTAGTATTACCACAAATAATAAGGTGCATTTACAACACACAAGTTTAAAAAAAATGAACTGTATAACAGTACTGGTGATTCATACATGGTGGGACCTGGGAGGAGGCAGGGAGTTTAGTAATTTCACAGCTTGGAAAGAATGGTTTCCTATCCTAACAATTTCTTGTTCTAATGCAATGGTACATTCTGTCTAACAGTAGGGGATCAAAGGGATGGTGTTGATGATATGAACTTTAGTCAGAACCTCAAGCAAATAACTGGGATTAAGGTTTGAGCTGTAGTAATTGTTTTAGTCAGTATTTTCTAACTCTAACGTGAGTTAAATTTTATCTCTGACTGTGGTACTGAAATTTATTTATAGTGTTCTCATTTTCTGATTCAAATTTAAACAAAAATCAGAAATTGATGTCACTTAATCAGAATGATGATTTTCATAATAACCATTTCAAATATGTTATACTGTATTTTGTTATGGTCTTTATAAAATTGAGTTGAGTTATCAATAATGAGTTCAATGGGAGGTTGGGATTTCCTGTGACAGCTGGAATGTGTTTAAGAAGGCAGATGTCTTGCTTGACTTGATAACAGTCCGATGCCTGTTGAGTATGCGTTTGTGTGTTTTTGCATGATTGTGCCTCTGTGTGTGTGTTTTTATGTGTGCATGTGTGCCTCTGCTTTTTAAATCTGTTTTTATTTATCCAGTCCTACAAAAGAGAACACTCACATACTTCCTTCATGATGACATAATTGCTAGGGTGGAATTTGACTCCATTTCTAAGGGCCTGTTACAAAGCCTGTTTGTCAGTGAACAACCAATTGTAGTGTAAATAATGGGCTATCCGGTGATGTAACATGAAACCTTTGTTACTCAGTGTTTCTGTCTGATTTTCTTGGGATTACAAAAATCCTGTGGAAAGAAGACATTGCCAATAATTGAATGTATAACCAGCTGCATTCTGCTAAATAGTTGCTAATGTAATTTGGGTACATTCATCATTTCTGGAGTGTAGGTTGTAGAGTTTTCTGTTAGTTCTGAATATTATGATCTATTGGCATCAGTGATCCTGATATGCTTCTGAGATCAGGATTGCCTGTAATAGGTACCTCAAGCCATTGAAAAACTACCAGACATTACAATCTAAACAGATAATCCATCACCAATACTACATCTGCATAATATTTCATTTCAATGTATGGATAATCAAACTGTCAATGTCCACTCCCAGGCATACTTTCACAGTATTTTTTTTAGAGATACAGTACAATAACAGGCTCCAATGGCCCCAATGAGTCCTCACTGTCCAATTACAACCATGTGACCAATTAACCTACTAACCCATACAACTTTTTTTCTGTAGATATGAGAGACATCAGGTCACCAGGAGGAAATCCATGTGGTAATGGGGAGAACATACGAACTCCTTTCAGACTTTGGCAGAATTGAACCTGAATCACTGGTGCTGTAATAGCATTGAGGACTTATACACAATTGGCCCACACACGAACTGATATAGCCATACAAAGGTGGCCATCAGGATGAGGTCAACATTATAACCTATCAAAATGTGTGGGTTGGTAAACTAACCCGTGGTGTAGAAGCAAGTAATAGGGAGATCAAAGGGTTGTGGAGAAATTTTAAATTTTAAAAATATGTTTATGTGTGATTAGTTTTAAAAAAGGTGTCAGTGGAAAAGCATCTATTTCTGTGCTGTATGGCTTTCCTTAACACTTAAAAATGTACAAATTGGATTTGAATAATACTTCATACTCAAGAGAATGAGCCTAGCCTTACTTGTGGAATAAATCCACAAGAAGGTAGAGCTTTAATTAAACAGAGTCTGAACATATTCTTCTGGCTGAATAAGAGTTCTAACACTGTTCATTAATGAGGATTGTAGTTGCGGGCAGGTCATTGAAAGGATTACACATCTGGGTGTGGCTCTAAAAAGTATCAGTGTCAGCATTTCAAAAGAAACTGTCAGCCAAAACTTTATTTTCAAGGGACATTTTTTCTGAAATTTTTTGAAAATGTTAATTTAAATCAATATTCATTGCATCTCTATAATTAATGGTAACAAGGTCACTAATGAAACAGAGTGTTCTTTGAGGTAAAGATATTTCGACAGTGTGAATTGAGAGAGGATCTGAAGCTAGTGGTCTTCCCGTCTGTTTACTGTCTATTAATTAAACTAACCGGCTTAAGATGTTCCAGCAAAAACCTCTAGTGTCTTGTGCATGGTGCTGACCAACTTTTTCAAATTCATTTTCAGTATATGGGCATGCTGAAGAGGCCAGTATTTAACGTCCATCCTGAGTTGACTTCGAGAAGATGATGGTGAGCTCCCTGCTTAACTACTGTAGTCCTTCTGTGCAGGTAGTTCCACAGAGCTGTTCAAAATTCAAAGTAAATTTATGATCAAAGTCTGTATACCAAATGCAACCTTTGGATTCATCTTCTTGCTGGCAGCCACAAAGCAAAGAAACACAATAGAATCCACAAAAAACACGCACCACAAAGATTGACATACATCTAATATGCAAAAAAGAACAAATCATACAAACAATAAAAGTAAACAAAAATACACAGAGTATGAATGGCAGAGTACCCAAAATTAAGTCCACAGCCATGAAGCTGTCTGTTCAGTGCTGAGAAGAGTGAAGCCGGTTCAGGAGCCTGATGGCTGTAGGCCACAGCTGGCAGCATCTGTTCTGCACTGCGGGTGCAGCTGGTCCAGGAACCCAATAGCTGTAGGGAAACAACTACTTCTGAACATGGTGGCATGGACCCAAGACTCCTGCACCAACCACCTGATGGTAGCAGTATCAAGAGAGGGAGTTACAGGATTTAGACCTAGAATGGCTGGTGATTTCTTTCCAAATCAAGTTGGTGTGTTCTTTGGAGAAGAGTCATCAGCTGGTGGTGTTCACATTGCTTCCCTTTCCTTCTTGGTGGTGGACTTTACTTGGGAGGTCCTGTCAGATTAACCTGGGTGAGCAGCTACAGTGCATTTTCTAGATGGAGGTGGAGGGTGATTAATGTGGTTTAATCAGGTGGGCTGCTTTGACCTGTTGAGCTTCTTGAGCGTTGTTGGAAATCTGAAGTAGATCTAGGGAATGATTGCTGAGCCAGATTGATTCATAGAATGGCAAGAAGGACTGATAGCTGAGGAGAGACTGGGCCAGTTAGGCCTGTTTTCACTGGAGTTTAGAAGACTGGGATGGGGACCTTCAGGATGCTAACAGGACTGATAGATTCAATACAGGAAGGATGTTCCTGATGCTGAGAGAGTTCAGGACCTGAGGTCATAGTCTAAAAAAAGAGAGTAAGCCACTTATGACTGAGACAAAGAGACATTTCTTCTCCCAGAGGTGGTAAACCTGTGGAACTCTTTCACACAGAAAGCAATTAAAACATAGCTCATTAGATAAGCTTAAGACAAAGTTAGATATTATTCATAGGGATGGAGGAATCAGGAGGATATGAAAAGAAAGCTGGATTGGATCCTGAGGCTGGATGATCAGCCATGTCTAAATAGAATGATGGAATAAGATCAAAGGGCCAAATGGTCTATTTCTACTCCTATTTTCTGTGTTTTTTTTTGTTTTTGACACTGTGAATAACAAGTCAGACAGTGTGGAAAGTGGAAAATGGGTTCAAAGAAGGTTCACTAAAGTGATTCCAGAATTGAAAGGCTTGTCACATGAAGAGCATTTGTACTCACTGGAATTTAGAAGAATGAGGGATGACCACATTGAAACCTATCGAATGTTGGAAGGCCTTGATAGAGTGGATCCGTGGAGAATATGTTTCCTATGGTGGGGGTGTCTAAGACCAGAGGACATTGCTTCAAAAAAGAGGGGTGTTCTTTTAGAATGGAGATGAAAGATTTCTTTATCCAGAGAGAGGTGAATCTGTGGAATTTATTGCCACGTGTCGGTACAAACCAAGTCATTGGGTTCATTTAGGGCAGAGATTGATAATATTCTTGATTAGTCAGGGCATGAAAGAATACAGGAGAAGGCTGGAGAATGAAGCTGAGAGGGAAAATGGATCAGCCAAACAGCCTAATTCTATTCCTATACCTTATGGTCTCATAGTCTAATGTTTCAGATCAATAATCTTTTATCAGACTGGGATAAAACAGAAATTGAACATAGAAACATAGAAAACCTACAGCACAATACGGGCCCTTCGGCCCACAAAGCTGTGCCGAACCTGAAAAATTACCTAGGGTTATCCATAGCCCTCTATTTTTCTGAGCTCCATGTACCTGTCCAGGAGTCTCTTAAAAGACCCTATTGTATCCACCTCCACCACCGTCGCCAGCAGCCCATTCCACACACTCATCACTCTCTGTGTAAAAAAACCTACCCCTGATATCTCCTCTGTACCTACTTCCAACCACCTTAAAACTGTGCTCTCTCGTGCTAGCCATTTCCACCCTGGGAAAAAGCCTCTGACCATCCACACAATCAATGCCTCTCATCATCTTATACATGTTTTAAATTGAAGGGGGAAGGGATGGAGGGAGCAAAAGGAATGCCTATGGTAATGCAGAGGCATTGGTGGTGTCAGCTTTGAGGGTAGTGACGGCTTGTTAATCTGTCTTGAGAAAATTTATATAGAATATGATTGAAAATACAGGTGTTGGACTGGGATAGAAAATTAAAGTGATTGACACATGGTTTGATTTAACAACTTCATCCTGAAACTTTTTGTTCTCTCTACAGATGCTGCTTGACCTGTTGTGTATACTTTTATTTCAGATTTCCAGCATCTGCAGTGTTTTGTAGCTTACAGTTCCAACACTGTCTTATTTTTCTCTTTACTTAATTTCCTTCGACTTACAACTCCTCTAGTCTTTAGCTGTGATTTACAAACCTCCACCACCCTCTCTCAGCAGGTATTAGCACCACCACCATTCTTGTTATCAAGTTTCCCTTGATTTCTTCACTAATGGAGACATTCCCTAGTTCTCTCCATCCACCACCATTCTCCACCCCTACTTCTCCACACCTTACATGTTTGATTTCTAACTTGTGTTGTTCTGATGCAAGATTATTAACCTAAAATATTAAGTCCTACTTCATTAAATCTTACATACAAGATGCAAATCTGATATGTTAAAGTCTCCTCCGTAACAGTAAGACAGTAACACATTTTAATTACATTTTGAATAACAAGCTTGAACAGTGCTTCCTTATATGGCTGAGTGAAATAATGGAGATTTATTGCTCTTGCACTCCCAGTTGTTAGGGGATACAGACTCCCTTGGTTTCATTCTTTTGTTTCCTGTAAGGGGTCGTGAAGGAGTGGATCAGAAAGGAAGTCATGATTCCACTTACTTTGAAAGGCTAGAACAGGCTGTCAGCTAAAGGCTTTAATTAGTGGAAGAATGCAAAGTAGTCTTATTGTTACTACTACTTAGGCAAAAACTGAAGTGGGAGAATCAACAGACTGCATTTAGTTAATTCTCTTGCTAGAAGATTTTGTTTCCACTTCAAACCTGTCAAACACTGTTAGAAAATTTAGTTCTAACTAGTTGTCTTTAAATACTTTCTGCAGTATGACTTATTCTAACATTTCAGATTTCTGAGTCGTTTTTGAACCTGGAGAATAAAATAACTTCTCTAACTTATGATTGTTTCCATTTATGTGACTAGCATATAAGGTAGTTGTAGAAGGATATCATTATAAATATTTTATATGTTCCCCCCCCCCCACCCACCCACCGTGACTGAGTGGGTTTCCTCCAGGTGCTCCGGAGTTTTCTCCCACAGTCCAAAGATGTACTGGTTGGTAGGTGAATTGGTCATTGTAAATTGCCCCAGGATTAAATCCAGGGATTGCTGGGTGGCGTGGCTCAAAGGGCCAGAAGGGTCTACTCCGCACTGTATTACCAAAGAAAAATTTTAAAAATAAAACTTATCATTCAATTAAGGGCTCTGAGGCTAACTGTGAACTTCATTCACATTCAACACACTAGGGCACATAACGGAACATAATTGTCCATATGAGTTCTTACATACAGTTGCTTAGAAATTCAATCACATAATTGTTTTTTTTAAATTAAAAAATTTTAAGCGGAGGTGAGTTTGTTTAGAGAGCAGTTCCAAGTCAAACTGCGCCAGTTCAAAAGTTAACTGTTTCCAGTTATGAGCTATCCTGCAACCTTGACATGATGATGTCATTCCTTATTCCACTCTCCTCAGGTTTGACAAGGGAATTTGGGGATCATTTTGCCATGGGGACTGGGCCTCTTAATTTAAAACACTGACCTGAGAAAATTGCTGTTGTTGGGAAATTTGTTGTTTGCTGCTCTCACTGATTGGTAGTCCCCTCATCCCTCCCACTTCCTGCCCAACTTCCTAGTCTGTGTTTCTTCCACATTCTTCAACATGCTGTTGATCCCAGCTTCATTCCCCAATCCTGATAGTGTTGCTCCCAGCTGCTGATCTCCTCCTTCACCACCAGCATCAACAAACTGATTTCCGATTTCCTCCATGCAGGGAGTGATCCAGTCTCCTCTGGCGCTTTGTGATTGATCATATCTAAGTGTCGCTACCAATGTTCCCCCTAATTTGTAATGACCAGTGTGCGCAAAAATCTTGTGCTGTGCAATTTTTTGCCAAGTGATAACAACATGTGCACACTGAATAATTTCTTCAATAAAAACAGTATAAATAAGCCAGTTCTAAATGTTGTCAACATCATCCGCATCAGAAACCGGAAAAGGAAATGTGATTATGTCTGATCATGAAATATACTTAGTATGCCAATGAGGTAGAGGGTGATAACCTTTTGTGCACAGTTTAAATTCCTTTGTGTAGTAGCAGCAAAAGATGAATGCACGTGCACACCAACATACCTAAGAGGGAACATTGTCTCCCTCCCTCAGTGAAGCTGCCTAGTTGGGTGTCAACACACACTTTACTCCAATGGGGACTATAGCTACCCTCCTGAATCTGGTCTTTGGAGGAGAGTAGCAGCCTACTATCAGTAGTAGAGAGACTATGGAACACCTGCTGCCAACTGCCTTAACACCAACACCATTGCACCACACTCTTCATGCGGGACTAAATATTTGAACAAATAAGTGAAAAGAACATGAAAATATCAATTTATTGTTCTTGAGATTCTGACCCAGTTATGGGACACACGAACTGTCACTTCAAGGGAGATCAAATATAACAAATACTACCGCATAGTGGTTAACACTTTACAGCACTAGTGTTCGCCGATTGGGTTTATTTCCCACCACTGTCTGTAAGAAGTTTGTATGTTCTCCCCATGACCATGTGGCTTTCCTCAGGGTGGTCTGGTTTCCAGGTTATTGTGTTGTAGGCATGCTATGTTGGCACTGAAAGTACAGCGACTCCCATGGACTACCCCTGCATGATCCTCAGATTGTGTTGGTCATTGATGCAAAACAATATTTCACAGTACCTTTCGATGTTCAGATGTTCATGTGATAAAGAATACTAATGTATAATCTTTCTTTCTTGTCCTCCTCAAATAATAATGTTTCCAAATTTCATTTTTATGCCCTCCAAAGACTAAGTGATCACCGAAGGCAAGGTACAAGGAAATGTCTTCTATCTCTGTAACTGCTCCCTCCTTCCCATGGTGCCCCACTACATAGGACATGAGTCATCATAATTTGTACTCTGAGGGACTTGGTTTTTAAAAAGCAAATTAATTAACTTTTTAAAGAAAACGTTTTAATGGTTTTCAAAGTTTTTGATACTTAGTATTCTTCTAAGAATGTTGATAGCTAGCTAAGCCTGAAACATTAACTTTGTTTCTCTCTCTACAGATGTTGTCTAATCTGCCAGTGTTCACAATATTTTCTGTTTTTATTTCAGATCTTTCATATCTAAAGTTTTTTTGAATTTGGTCCATTCCGGATGAGGCTATTGTGTAATTTGGAGGGTAACCTGTAGGTGGTGATATTCCCATGCACTTTCCACCCTTGTTGTTTTTGGTGGAAGTGGCAGGTTTGGAACCACTAGTCTGGACAAATAACTGCAATGCATTTTGAAGATATTTCATGGTGCAGTTTTGCAGATGTATTGGTGAGGAAGGAGATGAGTCACTCACTGCAGTATACCTGGACTCTAACCTCCTTTTGTAGCCCCTTTTTACATGGCTGAGTTTCTGATCTCCAGGATGCTCTGAGCAGCTAGTTGAGCTGTTAAGCAACATGCACAGAATGCTGGAGGAACTCCACAGGTCAGGCATCATCTATGGAAATAAATCAATGGTTGACGTTTCAGGCTGAGACACTTCTTCAGGACTGGAAGGGGAGAAGACGCCAGAATAAGAAGTTGGGGGGAGGGGAAGGATAGCTAGATGGTGATAGGTGAAGCCAGGTGTGTGGGAAAGATAAAGGGCTGGAAGGGAAGAAATTTGGTAGGAAAGGAGAGTGGACTATAGGAGAAAGGGAAGAAGTAGGGGCATCAGGGGAATGTGATAGACTTGTGAGAAGAGGTAAGAGGTCAGAGTGGTTAACAATAGACAATAGGTGCAGAAGTAGACCATTCGGCCCTTTGAGCCTGCACCGCCATTTTGAGATCATGGCTGATAATCCACAATCAATACCTGGTTCCTGCCTTGTCCCCATATCCCTTGATTCCCCTATCCATAAGATACCTATCTAGCTCCTTCTTGAAAGCATCCAGAGAATTGGCCTCCACTACCTTCCGAGGCAGTGCACTCCAGACCCCCACAACTCTCTGGGAGAAGAAGTTTTTCCTTAACTCTGTCCTAAATGACCTACCCCTTATTCTCAAACCATGCCCTCTGGTACTGGACTCTCCCAGCATCTGGAACATATTTCCTGCCTCTATCTTGTCCATTCCCTGAACAACCTTATATGTTTCAATCAGATCCCCTCTCAATCTCCTTAATTCCAGCGTGTACAAGCCCAGTCTCTCTAACCTCTCTGCGTAAGACAGTCCAGACATCCCAGGAATTAACCTTGTGAATCTACGCTGCACTTCCTCTACAGCCAGGATGTCCTTCCTTAACCCTGGAGACCAAAACTGTACAGAATACTCCAGGTGTGGTCTCACCAGGGCTCTGTACAAATGCAAGAGGATTTCCTTGCTCTTGTACTCAATTCCCTTTGTAATAAAGGCCAACATTCCATTAGCCTTCTTCACTGCCTGCTGCACTTGCTCATTCACCTTCAGTGACTGATGAACAAGGACTCCGAGATCTCTTTGTATTTCTCCCTTACCTGACTCTACACCGTTCAGATAATAATCTGCTTTCCTGTTCTTACTCCCAAAGTGGATAACCTCACACTTATTCACATTAAATGTCATCTGCCAAGTATCTGCTCACTCACCCAGCCTATCCAAGTCACCCTGAATTCTCCTAACATCCTCATCACATGTCACATTGCCACCCAGCTTAGTATCATTAGCAAATTTGCTGATGTTAATCTCAATGCCTTCATCTAAATCGTTGACATAAATTGTAGACAGCTGTGGTCCCAATACCGAGCCCTGTGGCACCCCACTAGTCACCACCTGCCATTCCGAGAAACACCCATTCATCACTACCCTTTGCTTTCTATCTGCCAACCAGTTTTCTATCCATGTCAATGTCTTCCCCCCGATGCACTGAGCTTTGATTTTACCCACCAATCTCCTATGTGGTACCTTATCAAATGCCTTCTGAAAATCGAGGTACACTACATCCACTGGATCTCCCTTGTCTAACTTCCTGGTTACATCCTTGAAAAACTCCAATAGATTAGTCAAGCACGATTTACCCTTGGTAAATCCATGCTGCCTCGGCCCAATCCTGTCACTGCTATCTAGATATGCCACTATTTCATCCTTAATAATGGACTCTAGCATCTAACCCTGTTAGGCTGACAGGATGATAGTTCTCTGTTTTCTCCCTCCCTCCTTTCTTAAAAAGTGGGATAACATTAGCCATTCTCCAATCCTCAGGAACTGATCCTGAATCTAAGGAACATTGGAAAATGATTACCAATGCATCCGCAATTTCCAGGGCAACCTCCTTTAGTACCCTCGGATGCAGACCATCTGGACCTGGGGATTTGTCAGCCTTCAGTCCCATCAGTCTTTTCATCACCGTTTCCTTCCTAATGTCAATCTGTTTCATTTCCTCTGTCACCCTATGTCCTCGGCCCATCCATACATCTGGGAGATTGCTTGTGTCTTCCTTAGTGAAAACAGATCTAAAGTACTCATTAAATTCAAAAAAACGGAAGAGGAGAGTGGTAAGGAAATTTTTTTAGCGGATGGAGATATCGATATTCTTGCCATCAGACACACATAAGGTGTTGCTCCTCCACCCTGAGGATGGCTTCATCACTGGCACAAAAAGGCGGCCATGGACCAACATGTCAGAATGGGAATGGGAATTGGAATGAACATGTGCCACCGGGGAGTTCCACTTTTGGTGTGTGGAGCAGAAGTGCTTGACAAAGTGGTGTCCCAATTTAGTATCTAATAGAGCTGTTTCCTCAGTGCCAGAGATGTTGGGTGCTGTTAGTGCGAAGTTTGCATGTGGGTTTCCTACTACATTCCAAAAACATGTAGGTTGATAGGTCAATTGCCACTGTAAATTGTCCCTAGTGTGTAGGTGAGTGTTGGAATCTGGAGGGAATTACTTAAATTTGTAGAATATAGAAAAGATGCAGAATTAATACAAGGTTAGTGTAAACAAGAGTAAGTGAGAAGGCAAATATTGTAGTGGATGTTGTACATTGAGTTTGCAAAAGGAAATTGACAAAGAACTTAAAAACAAAAATTGGGAAATGTGGTCTTGGGATTAAAAGGGAGTAATCGTGATAACAAGAAATTAAGGAGCAGATATTAAAGGCTGACAGTGGATACATATCTTAGCCATTGGTTTTTCCCCACAGCTCAACATCAGGACCACTGTCCTTTTTATCACATAGGATGTAATCATGGAATATAGTTCCACATTCAGCAGATGATATAAAACTTAGAAATGTTGCAAACAGTGAGGAGCATGGTTTCATTGTGCAGTTATAGACAGGATTGTGTCCAGACAGCAAAGATGATTTCTTTGCCTCTCAGACTTCTGTCTCTTTACTGCTAAGCAGCATTTCCTGCTTGTAGCGCAGTGAGGAAATTGTAGGATAATAAGCTCAGTAAGATTTACTCAAACATCTATGAATAGCTCACTTGGAAAGAAGTCATGCTGGTAGGGTGGTGAAAGATAACCTGTACCAAGAGAAATATTCTGTGGCAGGAGTCCAGACAAGATTTTCTTCAGCACTTCAAAAGTATGAGCCATTTCCAATATACACTTTTGCATGGTGTTAGAGGATCTAAGAAAGCTTAGTGACTATTTTGCTTACTTTTCTTACTTCAGCCTTTACCCTTACTGAGACATAGGCTGCTCACCAGAGTCCTCTATTCTGGGCTAGTTTTTCAAGTTGTCTGCAGATATAGCCCATCTACAAAGATCATTCCTCTCTCAGGGATGAGGTCCTTATAGCTTCTGTAGCTCAAAGTTTTTGCAGGTTGGGGTTTGCTAGCCTTGTGCCCACCCCTCCTCCTTTTGCAGCCAGGCATGGGACTATCTATGGCAGAGTTAGTAACCATTTTGCTCCTTTTTTAATTATTTTGTGCACATCATATAATTTGAACAAGAGGGTTGCATTGCCTTATATAAAGAATAGCAGAGAAATTTCAAGGTTCGGTTATTTAGCTAAATAATCATTTTACTTGTGAGGAATCTTAAATTACTCCACCAATTTTACTTAAGCTTTTCATTTACACGTTCATTGCTTTGGACCTGAGCCAAAATATCAACCATTGCTTTGCCTCCAGAATCAAAATCTGATTTGTTATCACTGACGTAAGTCGGGTAATTTGTTGTTTAGTGGCAGCAGTATGATGCAATACACAAAAAAATCACTTTGTTACAGTAACAAATATTTAAAAGTGTAAATAGTACAAAAGAATAGGTTCATGGAATGTTAAGAAACCTGATGCCAGAGGACTATTGAGTCTCCAAGTTCAGACTCTTCTATCTCCCACCTGATGGTAGCAATGATAAGAGGATACATCCTGGATAGTGAGTATCCTTAGTGATGGATGCCACTTTCTTGGGCCTTTTGAAGATGTCCGCGATGGTGGTGAGGCTAGTGTCCACGATGGAGCTGGCTGAGTTTACAACTCCTTGCAGCATTGTTTGATCCTGTACATTGCTACCTCCATACCAAACAGTGATGCACCATTCAGAAATTTGCTACAGCCTTTGGTGACATACCTTCTCAAACTCCTAATGAATTATTACAACTGGAGTGCCTTCAGCATTATATATATTCATATATATATTCAGCATCAATATATATCCATATATCCGTAGTTCCATAGATGCTGCCTGACATGCTGAATAACTCCAGCAGTTTGTTATTTGTGCTACATATTCCAACATCTACAGTCTCTTGGGTCTTCATCACTTCCACAGTTTAATGAACAAAATAAACATTTCCTTAAATGATTGTCTTTCTGTTGTACAACTATCTCAGCCTTGGGCAAAGAAGTTCATGGGAAGTGTGTCAATATTTACAAGAGAGAATGAAGTATCTGTAGGCTAGACTTTGATAAACCTAACTTCTATCAAAGCACTTCAAAGTCTGTTCCATATTATCTGTGTGGTGCTTCAGATGCTTTATAGCTGAATCCCCATGTGAAGTGGGCTAATGATAATATTGGCAGCCCTGAATGTGTTGTTAAATACCCACACCATTTCTAAAGGGTACAAGAGAGATGTCTTGCAGCCCTTTGCACTTTTCACCCAAAAAGGCAGTTCCAGTGTTTTATTGATGGATACTCCTCACAACATATTTAGAAAGCTCCTTAGCCGATTAACTCCTTAGATGATAAGTTTACTTTGAACTTTGAAATTAAACCCAAAGTAATAACTTGTACACATTCATCAATCAATAAAGCAACCCACCAAAATATTCAATGTATGGGCTTTTAAGTTGATAAGACAGATAGATCCCTTATGGAAATTCCATTACATCCCTTAAATTTCTGGGCACAGTTAACACAGGACTATCAACTTGGTGTGGTTATCAATGTGATAAATACATGAATCTGAATATGAATCTATAACCCCTTGCTGACTCTCAGTACAATCTATTACCCTACAACCTACTCTCTCACGCATGTTCATTCTCAACCCCCTTTCCCAGAGTTTTCCTTCAATTAACCAAAACACTGTGGCGCAATTTACAGCAACCGATTAACTTACATCTTTGGGGATGTGGGAGGAAACTGGAACACCAGCAGAAGCAAAGCTGGTCACGGAGATCAGAACCAAACATGTGAGCTGTGAGGTAGCTGCACTACCTGCAGTCCCTCTGAGGTCTCTTCATTAAATAAAAGAGAAGCTGTCGGTAATTTATTTTTGGTAAAGCTATTTTCTTTCTCCTAACTAGAGCCTAAAGATAACGGTTAGCTTTATTTGTCATATATACGTTAAAAATTACAATGAAATTCATCATATCACATCAACAACCATTACGCTCTGAGGATTGTACTGGGAGCAGACCGCAAGTGCTGCCATGGTTCCACTGCCAACATAGCATGCCCACAACTCAATCATAGTGTGAGTGCTATAATAACACAAGAGAATAGCTGAAAGGATCATAGGGGTCTCCCAACCATCCATCGGAGAGCATTGCGTACACAGGGCCCTTAGTAATTCTAAGGATCCCACCCATCCATCCAGCATCCTCTTTGACTTTCTACTATCAGGCAGGAGACTCTGATGTATAAAAACACGAATGGTCAAGATGGAAAACAGCTTTTTCCTTAAGGCCATTGGGCTTCTGAACTCCCTGCACCATCGTATTCAAATTGTCACTGGTAGTCTGTTCCATGTCTTACAATATTTAATTTAAACACTTTAGTTTGTTATTAATGCGTGATTTACTTGTAAATTTTATCCCTTCCTTCATAAGTTATTGTGTGTAATGTGTACTACTGGGCTTTACACCCTGGTTCGGTGAAACGTCTCATTGCTATATGCATTGAGTAGTTATACACGTTATATACACTTATTCAGTTAAATGACAATAAACTTGACTTGACGTACCCTCAAGTGTTGCTTTTTTGTTCAGGCTAGTACAGGAAATTCAAGTCTTTCAATGTCCTTGAGTAATAGCAGGATTTAAAAGCAAACTCCTTTAATTAAAGAAACTATGTTATTTGATCAGTTTATGTCTGGATTGACCCCCATTTCTCTTGCTCTTAGCTTGGGTCAAAGAAAGGCTATACAATTTCATTATATTTATATGCCACAGTGCTATTTCCATTTGATATTTTAAATGGCAGTTCCACTCAAATTGGAAGATGAACTCTGACTTAATTTTGTCAAATCTTTTCTTTAAAATCTATTCCAGGAAAAGATCCTGCAGTTCCATTGTGTATGTCCTGGAAACTGTCCATGAAATAATAAGAAAATGGAAGCTTTAATCTAATAGAATGATCAATTACTTAATGGCAGCATTTTACAAATTAGCTCAGAAATACTTTTAACTGTTGTGTAGGATAGAGTGAGAAGGAGTGCTCCTAAGAAATAGCTGTAAGGCTTCATCTCTGTAAATTAACATTACTCATATTGTGGCACAGGGCCAGATGTGGGCTGTATCCACTTCACCTTTGGCTCTTGGCAGACATGTAGCGCCAGATGTGTTGGGCTTCTCTGCAGCTAAGCAAAGCTGACCGATGAGTCTGAATAACATGCTGCTGAACCTCCTGTTGATGGCCAACAAAAAATAACAAAGTACGAAGCACTATTAAAGCCAGATTTGTAGATGTCCTTTCAAAACTCTGATAGTTCCTACATTCCTGTACAGACTTTCCCATGTTCTTCCTTGCTATAGTAGTAAGTTTGAAGTCAGCATCTGTGTGATGGATCATAGGTACATCTCTCTGACTAGTTGCAGCTAAATGGGACATTTACCACTGAGCACACTACATGGAGTGCTGCCACAAGAAAGTAACATCCATCACCAAAGACACCCAGCATCCAGGCCATGCTGTCTTCTCACTATGATCATTGGGTAGGAAATACAGACGCCTTACATCTCACACCACCAGGTTAGGGAACAGTTATTACATTACTATCTAGAATCTCACTTTCAGAGACACAACTCATTTTCTTAGTATTATTTGTTTGTTTATTGCAGAATTTGTCTTTCACATTTGTTGTTTCTTAGTCTTTGTATATGTATAAATTTTTATTGTTAACTCTATTGTATTTCTCTTGTTATGAATGTGCCACAACTCCGAGGGGCTGAAGGGTACAAAGTCGCCCCCTCCTTTTCGAGAATTGCAAGATCGCTATTAATTTGGGTCTGGGACCCAGGAAATGAGAGAGAATCCCCAATGTTTGGAATGTGTCCTGGCCTCAGCGAAACAGAAACCACTGATAATGGCTATTGTCTCTTGGAGATGGAATTGTGTATTGAGTACTGTACTATACATTGAAGCCCTCAGGGGCTGACCAGAGTGGGCTGGTTGAGGGATTGCATCATCCCAACCTGATTGACATCTGAGACCCCGTGAGTAAGGATAAAAGAGGGTCTGGGGAACAACCCCTTTAGACGCACCAAGAGAAAAGCTAGAAATCCCGTGACAGCGTTTAATAGCGACAGCTGGTGGGGGGCTCGTGAGCGTCCTTTCTTTGCCTGGGATTGGCGGCCTCACCACGGAAGAACGGCTTTAGCTAAAGGAGAGGCTGCAAGTGAACGGCCATGACGGATCGAAATCATAAAAGGAATTGGCAAGTTTCTCAAAATCTCTCTCTCGACTCCAACCAAGGCTGCAGCCTGCATGAACTGAGTGATTTTTATATTTCCATCGGACAATACATTATCCCCTAGACAACAATAGAGCTATTTCTTATTATTATTATACCCGCACTTTTAGATTTAGTATTGACGATGTATATTATCTGTATGTTTGCATAGATATTATTTTTGTGTATTTTTACTAATAAATACTGTTAAAAATAGTACCATCAGACTTCAATGGACCTCTCTATCTTTGCTGGTAAGTGACCCAGTTACGGGGTTCGTAACACTCTATTTTCCTGTAAATGCTTCCAAGAAAATGAAAATACATAATTCGACAAATTTTACTTTGACTACTTTGGATTTAAAATTATGACTAAGATACAAATTGTGAGGGTGCTAATTTGACCCAAGGAACTAAAATTAATACTGGCATCATGAAAAAAAAGTTTATCGAGCCACACAGGATACCTACCTTCAATGCTGGGGCAGAGTATCTAGAAACATGGATGCAACTTCATAAAACTTTTTCCTGTAGGTGGCAGCACAGGTGGGTAAAGCAGTGATGAAGGCAATGAGGTAATTGTATTCATGGGTTCCCAATCTGGGGTCCATGGACCCTTTGGTTATTGGTAGGGATCCATGGCATTAAAAAGGTTGGAAATCCCTGCTTTCTTTCTTTGGCCAGGGCACATAATAAGAGCAGAAAATTTAAGGCACAGCTTCTCTAGCGAGCAACTCGGTAATATACTTCCGAGTCAAGATGTATGAGTAACCCAGGAAGTAGATGTAGAGCATTTTGTAAATGATACGCATTGCAGACTGTGTATTTTATTTAATTTAGAGATACAGTATGGTAACAGGTCATTCCAGTGCAATGAGCCCACGCTGCCCAATTACACCCCGTGACCAATCAACCTACAAGCCCATACATCTTTGGAATGTGGAGACAACCAGAGGACCTGGATGAAACCCAATCGGTCATGGGGAGAGCGTACAAACTTCTTACAAACAGCGGTGGAATCAAACCCAGGTACCTGGCTCTGTAATAGCATAACACTAACTGCCATGTTACCATGCCATCCCTGTAGATTGGTAAATTGGTCTTATATTGTCACTAAGGCACTATGAAAAACTTGCCTTGCATACTATCAATTTCATTACAACAGTACATTGAGGTAGTTCAAGATGAAAAACAAAAGCAGAATGCAGAAAAAAACTGGCAATTACAAAGGAAGTGCAGTGCAGATCACGACATCAAGAATCCTTATTATCATACTAGGGAACCATTCAATAGTTTTATATCAGCAGGGTAGATGCTGTGCTTGAGCCTGGTGGTGTGTGCATTCAGGTTTTTGTATCCTGCTGATGAGAGTGGATGAGCTGGACTGCTTTGTTCTGGATGTTGTAAAGCTTCTTGGGTGTTGATCCAGCTGCACTTGTCCTTATTCCTCATAAAAGTACTGAGGCAGAAGGCCTTGATGGCTTTTTCACTGATTAAAGGGCAGACATGTTCCTGCAAGTACTGTGTTTCATGGCCCAAGATCAGGATTAGAACAAACTTAATATTCCATGCAGTATTAGTCAGGAAAACAGTGCTAGTTTCAACAAGAATATCAACCACTCATTTAGAGACTCTGATAAGAGAAAAATTAGTACAATGTGGCAATTTTAAGGGAGAATGAAAATACTGTTTTTGGTGAAAATTTAAAGGTAAATGCTGAATAAAATGGTAACATGCCAACAGTAAATTGCAACAATCATTTCAATGCTGGGTTACTTTAATGGAAGTCCCAACCCAGCTTTAACCCTTCTCAAATGCTGGCTCATCTCATTTTCCATTATGAGCTAAATGATTGTGCACTTTCAATATTTCCTGTGGTCGTTCAATGTATTTTTCAGTGCTAATAGGGAGCCCTTTCATTAAAGTTTTCCATTGGCACTATGCTGTTGTTTTAACAAAAGAAATATTGCTATCTGCAGGCGGGTGTCTGGTTCAGCGATGAATTGCAGGGACAGACAAATATTTTTTTCTATTTTTTTTAAACGTCCTAAATCCACACAAAACCACAGTTGGAATCCTGGTTTGTTGAAAACAGGAAATGAAGACTGAGTCTGATAACTGTCCTCTAAAAATCCAGAGAAAATGAGCGCAGTTATAGCAATACTACAGCTTGAAAAGCAGATGTTGGAAGAAATCAGTGGGTCAAGCAGCATCTTTGGAGGCAGAAGGTGTACATCAACGTTTCATGTCAGGACTGAGAGGGAAGAGGAATGACAGGAATGCCCTGGGGGTGGGGGAGGGAGAACAGAGGCTGAGAGGGAAACAGGTGTATTAAGGCATAGGACAGTAGGTGAGAGGTGAAGACAGATAGTTGGGGGTGACAGGTAGATTGAACCATGTGGGACAGGGGATGGGATAGGAGGTGATAGGTGGAACCAGATAGAGAGTGGGGATGGGCAGGTGGGTAGGACAGAAGAAGAAAACTAGGTGGGCAGGTGTGTAGGGGTGTGTGTGTGTGTGTGTGTGTGTAGGTGGAGAACACCAGGGGTGTGGAAAAATCACCATTCATCACTGGGTTGTGAGCTATCTAAATGGAATTCAGATGTCATTCTACCGATTTCCACTTGGTCTCTGCGGCACTGGAGAAGGCTGAGGGAATTGAAATGAATTGATTTTATTACTTACATCCTTATATACATGAGTAAAAATCTTTACATTGTGTCTCTGTCTAAATGTGCAATGTGCAATTTATAGTCATTTATAATAAATAGTCTATACAACAGGACAGTCAATATAACATAGAAATACAGTTGTGTCAGCATGAATTAATCAGTCTGATGGCCTGATGGAAGAAGCTGTCCTGGAGCCAGTTGGTCCTGGCTTTTATGCTGTGGTGTCGTTTTCCAGATGGTAGCAGCTGAAACAGTTTGTGGTTGGGGTGAATTGGGGCCCAAAGATCCTTAGTGCCCTTTTTACACACCTGTCCTTGTAACTGTCTTGAATAGTGGGAAGTTCACATCTACAGATGCGCTGGGCTGTCTGCACCACTCTCTGTAGAGTCCTGTGATTGAGGGAAGTACAGTCCCCATACTGGCACAGCCACAGATTGCCAACAGCAGGTAATTCAAAGACAGGAATGATGCTGACTTCACAAAGTCCTTTGAAACCATTATAAGGTTTAATGAACCAATTTCAGCATCTACTTTTAAACCAATCTGCCCTGAGATTGAAGCTGTAATTACAATTGAATTTCACAAATAATGGAAGGGGCTCAGATCTCTGTCACAAGAGATTAACAGGTAGACAAAGGAAACACATTAAAATTTCTTTACAAAAGGAATCCACGGTTTCAGTCAGGATAGTGAACGGGCATCCATGATGGCAGTGAGAAACTGAATTATTTTAATCAGGATCACATCCTATAAGAACTCATCACCTGACAGAGTGAGGAGAATCAAAGTTTGGTCTCTTCAGCCATGTCAGAACCCAGAGAAATGGAGTAGCAGCAAGTCATCCCCAGTCTTAAGGGATTGCCAAAAATAAGAAGGGACACAACCCCTAACTAATCCAGGACACATCAAATATTGAAAGGTCTAGTTTCAGTGGATGTGGAGAGGACGTTTCCAATAGTGGGAGAGTCTAGGACCAGAAGGCACAGCCTCAAAATAGAAAGACAAAGATGTGCAGGAATTTCTTAAGCAAGAGGGTGGTAAATCTGTGGATTTCAGTGCCACAGACAGCTGTGGAGGCCAAGTCATTGTATATAATTAAAGCAGAGGTTGGTAAGTTTTTGATTGGTAAGGGCATCAAAGGCTACAGGAAGGCAAGAAAATGGGGTTTATAGGGATAATAAATTAGCCATGATCAGATGGCAGAGCAGTCTTGATGGGCCTAATGGCCTAATTCTGCTCTATATCATGGTATTTAAGAATCAGCAGTTTAATAGATTCAGGGATATGGTGTGAGTTTCTAACTTACTGAAAACCAGAGGACAAAGGTCTAAGATGAGAAAGGCAACTTCATACAGAAGGTGGTGCATCTATAAACTGAGCTGCCAGATTGAGGTTGAGACAGGTCCAATGACATTTAAATACACTAAAACAGCTATGTGGACAGAAAAGGTTTAGAGGGATATGGTCAAATGTAGGCAAATAGGACAAACATCATGATTAGCATGAATGAGTTGGGCTGAAAGGCCTGGTTCCCTTCTATGCTACTCTTTGATTCTAACAGCAAAAGCTTCTTCTGAAGATCCTTTAGCTACTGAGATAGACAGGATTCCTGATATAATTCTGTTTGGTAGCAGATGCTGTCCCTAATGTTTTGGATATGTGAAGGAAACATTAGCTGAGGGTCCAATTTTTGTTTGCTTTCCTTTCATAAGGAGGGAAATATTACCTGATGATGATAAGTAAACCATTTAATCCATTGGGCCTGCTCCACCATAGTTGATCTGCCCTGGCTCTTACTGAACTGTTGGTAAAATGGGCTAAGGTACATCTGATGGAGTTTAAACCTTGTCGACCTCTGCCTTTGACTGAGGGACCGATGGTCTTCATCCTCAGTGCTTGCCAAATTACACACTTACCACTATAAACAAAGATTTTTCAGACAAATGCTTCTCAAAAATAGTCTATTTCCATTAAAAACGATCTATGTACATTTTCTAAATAATTTATCTGTATGTATATTTACACATTATTCCATGGTATAGTTCTCTTAAATTAAGGTATATACAACTTAATATTACTTTATAATGTAAAGTGGATGCCTGACCGATTCCTCTTGTAGCTATTTCAGTTGAGTCATCATTGCGTTGATTAGAGATCATGTCCTTCACAACAAGAGGGAAGGATTACCTGGAGTATATAGATCAGTGTCAATAATGAAGTGAGATACACATCTCTTCAGGAACGCAATGTGTTACTGTTCCCTTCTTGTAAATGTCAAAGAGTTTCCAACCTTTTAATGTGCAGCTTTTAAATTCTCTCATCACAGCCATTTCACTTTGTTTCAAGTCAACAGATGTCTCCTTTGTGTACTCCCGAGCTGATGTGATGATATGAGGACATCTTCCAGGAGCCATAGGGTACCTTAAGATATAGATTCTCATGGGTCGGGAGCAGGTTGACATAATAATATTCAACCATGCTTGTGAGGTTCATGAACTTTATCTCGGCTTCTAAATATAACTGGGATTCCTGCAAGAAAAAAATTTGTAAATGGCACTTAGATCATAGAAACATAGAAAACCTTCAGCACAATACAGGCCCTTCGGCCCACAATGCTGTGCCGAACATGTACTTACTTAGAAATTACCTAAGGTTACCCTTAGCCCTCTATTTTTCTAAGCTCCATGTACCTATCCAGACTCTATCATATCTGCCTCCACCACTATCGCCGCCAGTTCATTCCACGCACTCGCTGCTCTCTGCATAAAAAACTTACCCGACATATCCTGTGTACCTACTTCCAAACACCTTAAAACTGTGCCCTCTCGTGTTAGCCATTTCAACCCTGGGAAAAAGCCTCTGACTATCCACACAATCAATGCCTCTCATCATCTTGTACACCTCTATCAGATTACCTCTCATCCTCCTTTGCTCCAAGGAGAAAGGGCCGAGTTCACTCAACCTATTCTCGTAAGGCATGCTCCCCAATCCAGGCAAAGTACTTGTAAATCTCCACTGCACCTTTTCTATAGTTTCCACATTCTTCCTGTAGTGAGGTGACCAGAACTGAGCACAGTACTCCAAGTGGGGTCTGACCAGGGTCCTATATAGATATAACATTACCTCTTGGCTCTTAAACTCAATCCCAAGGTTGATGAAGGCCAATGTACTATATGACTTCTTAACCACAGTCAACCTGCACAGTAGCTTTGAGTGTCCTATGGGCTTGGACCCCAAGATCCCTTTGATCCTCCACCCTGCCAAGAGTCTTACCATTAATACTATATTCTGCCATCATATTTGACCTACTAAAATGAAGCACCTCACACTTAGAACATAGAAAACCTACAGCACAATAGGCCCTTCTGCTCACAAAGCTGTGCCAAACATGTCCCTACCTTAGAACTACCTAGGCTTACCCATAGTCCTCTATTTTTCTAAGCTCCAAGTATCCATCCAGGAGTTTCTTAAAAAACCCTATCATTTCCGCCTCCACTACCACAGGCAGCCCATTTCATGCACTCATCACTCTCTGCGTAAAAAACTTACCCCTGACATCACCTCTGTACCTACTTCCAAGCACCTTAAAACTAAGCCCTGTTGTGCTAGCCATTTTAGCCCTGGGAAAAAGCCTCTGACTATCCACACAATCAATGCCTCTCATTATCTTGAGAATCTTATCTGGATTGAACTCCATCTGCCACTCCTCATCATAGTTTTGCATCCTATCAATGTCCCGTTGTAACCTCTGACAGCCCTCCACACTATCCACAGCATCCCCAACCTTTGTGTCATCAGCAAATTTACTAACCCATCCCTCCACTTCCTCATCCAGGTCATTAATAAACATCACAAAGAGAAGGGGTCCTAGAACAGATCCCTGAGGCAAACTACTGGCCACTGACCTCTATGCAGAATATGACCTGTCTACAACCACTCTTTGCCTTCTGTGAGCAACAAAGCAGGATCTTTTCCATCAACTTACCAACCGCTGAAGTAAGACTCACTGGTCTATAATTTCCTGGGCTATCTCTACTCCCTTTCTTGATTAAGGGAACAACATCTACAACCCTCCAATCCACCTGAACCTCTCCCATCCCCATTGATGATACAAAGATTATTGCCTAGATTTTCAACAGCCTTTGTACACCATGGTTCCTGTATCCTACCATCCTTTCCTTGTCTCATTGGAACGTACCTATGCAGAACGCCATGCAAATATCCCCTGAACATTTGCCACATTTCTGCCGTACATTTCCCTGAGAACATCTGTTCCCAATTTATGCTTCCAGGTTCCTGCCTGATAGCATCATATTTCCCCTTACTCCAATTAAATGCTTTCCTAACTTGTCTGTTCCTATCCCTCTCCAATGCTATGGTAAAGGAGATAGTACTGCGATCACTGCCCAGGTTCATTTCCCAATACCAGATCAAGTACAGCCTCTCCTCTTGTAGGCTTATCTACATATTGTGTCAGGAAACCTTCCTGAACACACCTAACAAACTCCACCCCATCTAAACCCCTCACTTTAGGGAGATGCCAATCAATATTTGGGAAATTAAAATCTCCCACCACAACAACCCTGTTATTATTGCACCTTTCCAGAATCTGTCACCCTAGCTGCTCCTCAATGTCCCTCTTTCTATTGGGTGGTCTATAAAAAACACCCAGTAGAGTTATTGACCCCTTCCTGTTTCTAACTTCTGCCCAGGGACTCAGTAGATAACCTTTCCATGACTTCCTCCTTTTTTGCAGCCATGACACTATCTCTGATCAACAGTGCCATGCCTTTGCCTCTTTTGCCTCCCTCCCTGCCTTTCTGAAACATCTAAAGCCTGGCACTTAACTATTCCTGCCCCTACACCATCCAGGTCTCTGTAATGGCCACAACATCATAGCTCCAAGTACTGATCCACACTCTTAAGCTTATCCACTTGGTTCATGATGCTCCTTGCATTAAAATAGACACAGCTCAAACCATCGGTCTGGGCGCATCCCTTCTCCATCACCTGCCTATCCTCCCTCTTGCACTGTCTCCAGACTTTCTCTATTTGTGAGCCAACAGCTCCTCCCTTCCCCCATCTCTTCAGTTTGGTTCCCAACCCCCAGCAATTCTAGTTTAAACTCTCCCCTATAACCTTAGCAAACCTCCCTGCCAGGATATTGGTCACCCTCGGATTCAGATTCAACCCCTCCTTTTTGTACAGGTCACACCTACCTCAAAAGAGGTCCCAATAATCCAGAAATCTGAATCCCTGCCCCCTGCTCCAATCCTTCAGTCACGCATTTATCCTCCACCTCACTCTATTCCTTTCCTCACTGTCGCATGGTGCAGGCAGTAATCCTGACATTACTAACTTTTGAGGTCCTGCTTCTCAACTTCCTTCCTAACTCCCTGCATTCTGTTTTCAGGACCTCCTCCCTTTTTCTACCTATGTTGTTGGTATCAATATGTACCATGACTTCTGGCTGTTCACCTTCCCACTTAAGGATGTCATGGACACGAGCAGAAACATCCCATACGCTGGCACCTGGGAGGCAAACTAACATCTGTACTGTTCCACAAACAAGACAAAATAAGATGAATAATAAGCACCTACCTCATAACTAACTTCTAGGTAAATAGATTTTTGAAAGACTGAGGAATTTTGGACTGTAGGGAACTAGCACAGAGGTGGAGTTGAGGCCCTGATCATATTGAGTGGAAGGGCAGGTTTGAAGGGCCAGGTGGTCTATTTTTGTTCCTAAGCAACACTGACAAAATGCTGAAGGAGCTCAGCAAGTCCAACAGCATTTATGGAAGGAAATAAACAGCCAATATTTCAAGCCAAGACCTTTAATCAGGACTGGATAGGAAGGGGGAAGACGACTACAAGGATTACAAGTGATTGGTGAGGTGGAAGGTGGGTGGGTGGGGAAGGGAGGATGAAATAAGAAGCTGAGGAGTAATAGATGGAAGAGGTAAAATGTTGAAGAAGAAATCTGACAGGAGAGGACAGTGGATCATGAAAGCAAGGGATAGAGGAGAGGAACCAGAGGGAGATATGGGCTGTTGAAGTGAAGCAAAGAGGCAAGAGGGTAATCAGAATGAAGAATGGAAAAATGTGAAATGGAGGGAGTGGGGAGAAATTACCAGAAGTTGGAAAAATCTATGTTCACACCAGCAGATTGGAGGCTTGGAAGGAATATGAGGTGTCGCTCCTCCATTCTGTGTTTGGCCTCATCATGTGAATGTTCTTGCTGATATACTCCTATGTTTTGACAGTTATACAAAAGCATTACCTTAAGTCTCTAAATACTCGTCATAATTATGCATTTTGACAAGCCTGGATTAAGTTTACACTTCAATTATCTTAAGTAATAACACTTCAGAGAGCTACTGTGGTTAGTTCTGTACCTGTGTTTTACTGCTGTTCTTTATTCTAATTACACACTATGGCCCTGATCAAATTGAGACCAGAAAAGAAAGGAAAGAATCTTTTGAGAAAAGCAGAATTTAAATGAAGATTGGATTAATCTCAAATCCCTCCTGTTCATGACTCTTCAAGCGCCTTTCAAGTACTTGTGCTGGGGTTTCCACCTTCACCGCCCTTTCAGGACAGTGAATCCTGGAGCCCCAGCATCCACTGAGTGAAACTTTTTTCTTCCCAATTTAAATTCATGTCCATTGTTTATTCATTTCTCTGCCAACAGAAATTACTCCATTCTGTTTAATTGAATTATATAACTGTATATATGCAATTAAGTCTCCTCGCAATCCCCTTTGTTTAAAAAAAACCTTATACTGGACAGTCTGTCTATAATTCCCCAGCTCTGACCTACACAACATCCAGCATCCTCTTTTGTGCTGTCACATCTTTCCTGTAACCTCACAACCAGAACTATATACACTACTTTAGGTTTGGCGCAACTTTGCTTCAGTTTAAAGCTTTACTCTAGCATCCTTTCCAGCTGACCTCAAACATTTGTGCCTGCTTTCATAGAAACATAGAAAACCTACAGCACCTATCCAGAAGTCTCTTAAAAGACCCTATCATATCTGCCTCCACCACCGTTGCCAGCAGCCCATTCCACGCACTCACCACTCTCAAGAGAATTGTCAATTTCTGCTGGATCCGATAGGTTTAAACCTTTATGACCAATCTACCATATGAGATTTTGTGAAGCCCTTGTTAAAACCCATGAAAAAAATTGCAGATGTTAGAAACCCAAAATAAAAACATAACCTACTGGAAAAACTCAGCAGGTCAGGCAGCATCTGTGGACCGTAAAATAAACATTTCAGGTCTGGGACCCTTCAACAGAACGGGAACAAGAGAAAACAAATTATTTTTAAGGGAGCTGGGAATATAGGAGTGGGTAGAAAAAACGGAAAATGTTTCTATAGAGAGAGAAGTGATGACCTCATGTAGCAGAAATGTGATTTCTCATTGTTTAGACTTTACTTTGTCTCTGTTGTTTACTGTATTCTGGCCAGCTGGGCCTTGCCACTGGCAATACATTACAATGACAAAGGTGTTAATCTGATCCTAGCTGATTCGGTCATAAGGTCTCATTACACTGATGCCTCCTGATCCACTGAGAGTTTCCATATTTTTTGTTTTGATCATTAAAATCCACATCCACTCCATCAAATCTCAGTTGCCTTAGGTGACCACGACTACAGCTCCCTTACCTAAATGGATTTTGCTGCTGTTTTTGTGGGCTGGTATATTCACACATAATTTTAGCACCTAACTAATAATCAGTAACCAAGGAATTAAAGCATGCACAACATATGGTTAAACAAACACACACGGTGCTTTTCATCTGATGATTTTACTTACGTTTTTTTCTGAATGAGTAATAATACTGCAAACAGATGGCCAATATGGTCCAGTCTTCATTTTTTGCACTTTCTTAGGTTTTGTAATTTATATCAATTTTATGTCAGTATTGTACTACTGCCATAAATATATAAATCAAAGATAAAAATTCTTTATCCTGTTATTGATACTCATCTCTTGTTCTTGATATTTATTGCTGAATTATTATTATTTTTTTTCTTTTGTATTTGCACAGTTTGTTGTCTTTTTCACATTGGTGGTTTGTCCGTCTTGTTGGGTGCAGTCTTTCGTTGATTCTATTGTGTTTCCTGGATTTACTGTGAGTGTCCACTAGAAAATGAATCTCAGGGTTGTACATGGTGACATTCATGTACTTTGATAATAAATTTACTTGGAACTTGATACTTACCTTTGTCCAATTATCTGTCTACGGCTAGTGGCTACAGCATTGCACAAAAGTGTTCAAGGATTTAAAGCAGTATAAATATGACTCATTAAACAAAGAAGTGGTAAAGCTGGTGTCTCTAACTCCAGAGACAGAGAGTCCAAAAAATGGGTGCTGTGTGGAGTTTGCACGTTCTCCTCGTGGCTGTGTGGTTTCTCCCAGATGCTTTGGTTCCCTCCCGTATTCCAATAAAACATGCACATTGATAGGGCAATTGGCCACTGTAAACTGCCCCAAGTGTGAGGTGATTGGATGAATTGGTATAGTCAATAAGTGTGGGGAGAATAAAATAGGATTAGTATAAAAGAGACACTTGACAGTACTGAATTGAAGAGCAGAAAGGCCCTTTTTCAGGCTATATGACTATAAGTATATATTTGCAAAACTTCAAAAATATTTACTGACCTTTTCAAATATTCTGTAGTTCCTCACTTTCTTCTCTGTGTCATCCCATACAACTAAAACCTTTTGCAAAGGAAAAAAATTAGATTGACATTTCTCTGGGATGGTATTACTAATACTGCAGCAAACAGTAAACATTAATTTGTTATTATACTGATACCTTTCCAGACTTTGAAGAATTCCTGATGCCGTACAACCCATGCTGTGGTTTGTTGTCAGGACTTGTAGATATGAACAACCTTCATGGGTAAGACAGGAAAAGTTTTTTATATTATTGTTCAATTAATCTGCATGCTTTGATAAAAATAAGTTCAAAATCATTAAATTCTATACAGAATTGTGGATAGATAGGTCTGTTGTTCTTTGGGGACTGCAGGGTTTGAGTTATAAGCAGAAACTGCATAGATTGGGTCTTCTTCCCAGAGCGAAGGAAGCTGAGGGGTGAACTTAGAGATTTATAAAATTGTGAGGGCCATAGCTAAGGGAATAGCTATAGTTTCTTTTTCCAAATCAGGGGAGTCCAAAATTAGAGGGAATCGGTTTAAAATGAGAGGGAAAGGACTTAAACCAGGGGTTTCCAACCTGGGGTCCATGGACCCTTCAGTTAATGGGAGGGATCTATGGCATAAAAAAGGTTGGGAACCCTTGATTTAAAAGGTTAATGGAAGCAGAGTCTTTGACTAAGTTTAAGGCAGAGGAAGACAGGTTTCAAAACACAAGGAGTGAAAATGTGATGGGATTAGAGTGTTGAAGCAGATCACATTAAGGGGCCAAATGGCCTGTTCCTCCTCTCCTAAGGAGTATTATTTTTGTTAAGTATTCACTTGAACCATGTATATTTCAGCTGTCCCAGCTTGCCATTGAGTTTTATAGCACAAAATCATCTAAATTGACCCTGAGCAAAATCTCACAAATGTTTCATAGCTGGTGAGCACTCATCACTATTTCAAGGCAGAAATCATGCTCCCATAAAAATCTATACTTCAATGTTGATTCAGTAGACAGTCCTTATTCTACCTACAGTGTTCAGCTACAGCGTAGAAGAATAAGAGGCATCCTTATTAACTATATAAAATACTGAGAGGAATGGGCGCACTAGAGGTACAATGGTGGAGAGGTCCAAGGCCAGAGGCACAACCAAAGGATACTGAGGACTGAGACAGAAATTCCTTCACCCAAAGACAGGTGAACCTATAGAATTCATAACCATACAGCACAGAAAATGAATCTTCAGCCCACCTTGCTAATGCCAACCATGGTGCCTCACCATAATTATCCCACTTGCTTGTATTGTGTCTGTATCCCTCTACACTTTTCCTGTTCAAATACTTTTTAAATTGTTGTGATTGCATCTGCCTCTACCAAATCCAGACAGCTCATTGCACCCTCTGTGTGAGATACTTATCCTTCAGATCATCTTTACATTTCTCCCCTCTCTCATTAACTCTGTGTCCTTTGCTTGCATCTTTGGAAACAGCTCTGTTTCTATCTTTAATATCCCTATTTTTCCCTTTCAGGGTTCTTTTAAAGACCTTGACCTGGAGTTACACACTGACTACAGTTCTTGTGGGAATGGGACCCGCTCTCTGGGTCTCACAACTGGCCGCTATTTGATGTACCAAGGACGCGGCCTAGAAGACTAGTGCGCCTTTAGGGTTCCAGAATTCCATGGCTTGAGATTGCTGCCTCCGCAGGAAACTGGTGTGTCATTTGGAGTACATGGAAGATCAAAAGCAGCAAGCTGGCTGCTGGCTGTGTACCCAGAGACCCAAGTTCTTTGGGCACAGAGCATGGAAAAGGTGACGTAACAGACTTTTAACATCGTAAATCAGCGAGTTGTTAGTTATGTCTCCCCTCTCGTTGTGAAATGTGGACATCTCTTTTTCCCTTACTAGGGAGAGAGAGAGAGAGATTACTGGGTGAGTCTTTGGGGTACTGCAAGTCTGTGTCTTTATTGATGCTTGCTGCACACTTGAGTACACACGGGGGGGGGGGCGCCAATGCTTTTTTGCTGGTGGGGGAAGGGGTGTTGTCACTTTGCTACTGATTATTGATGGGAGGGGGGGAGCTGGGGGGGCTTTGGGGTTCTAACATTTAACTGTCATTCATTCTTTGGGGCACTCCTGAAGAAAAAGAATTTCAGGATGTATGTTGTATACATTTCTCTGACATTAAATGTACCTTTGAAACCCACTAGTTCTGGATTCTAAACAGCTGAGACCAAGTCATTGAATATATTTAAGGAGTTAGATGTGTTCTAATGGCTAAAGAGAGGAAAGGGTAGATAGAGAAAGCAGGATCAGGGGACTGAATTTGGATGATAAGTCATGATAATATTGATCATAGGCCCACTCCTGCTCCTATTCTCTATTGTTGTCAGCTCTGAGAGCGGCATAGACCTGATGAGCCAAATAGCCTCGTTCTGTACAATAAGGAAATGTGAAATATCCATCAGTGTAATGAATAAGTACCTCTCGACATCATTGGATTCTGTTGTATTGATAAACACAGAGGCTGGTAGCTGTACCTACAATGAAACCAGACAACAATAAAATGTCATTACCAATAGGCAATAGTTACAATTAAAATATATTTCCATGGAGACTCCCTCATGACTGAAATAATGGCTGTAACAGATGATAAAATAACAATATCTCAAAGTGCTTGGCAGGCCTGTTTACCGAAATAAGTAGCTTACTTAAAATTGGGATGCTGTGAAAATGGAATACTGCAGATGATCTAACCCTTAAATAAAAACAGAGATCGCTGGAGGAACTCAGCAGGTCAGGTCGCATCATGGGGGCGGGGGGGGGGGAACAAACAGTCAATACTTTGGGCTGAGGATGCTCATCAGGACTGGAAAGGAATGGGGAAGAGACCAGGATAAGAAGGTGGGGTTGGAGAAGGAGTACAACCTGGAAGTTGATAGGTGAAGCCAGGTGAGGAGAAGAGAGATGAAGTGAGAAACTGGGAGGTGATGGATAGAAAAGCTAATGGGCTGAAGAAGGAATCTGATAGGAGAGGAAAGTGGACCATGGGAAAAAGGGAAGGAGGAGGGGAACCAGAAGGAGGTGATTGGTAGGTGATGAGAAGAGAGGTAAAGTCAAACAGCATCTGTGGAGGGAAGTGGATATCAACGTTATACCTGGACTGCAAGAATAAATTTCAAAGTTCAAAATAAAATTATTGTCAAAGTACATAAATGTCACTATATACAACCCTGACAATTTTTTTCTTGTGAGCATACTCAGTAAATTCAAAAGCCACAATACACTCAATGAAAGACCACACCCAACAGGGCAGACAAACAACCCATGTGAACAAGACAATAAACTGTGCAAATACAAAAAGAACAAAGAAATAATTAGAAACAAACATATATAATCAAGCAATTAATTAATTAATTAATTAATATCAGGGACATGAGATGAAGAGTCCTTAAAAGCGAGTCCATAGGTTGTGAGAACAGTTCTGTGAAGAGTGAATGAAATTGAGTGAAGTCATCTCCATTGGTTCAAGAGACTGATGGTTTAGGGGTAATAACTGTTCCTGAACCTGGTAGTGTGAATCCTGAGGCTCCTGTACCTTCTTTCCAATGGCAGCAGCAAGAAGAGAGCATGACATGAGTGATGGGGGTCCCTGCTGATGGATGCTGCTCTTCCGTGACAGTGCTCTGTGTGGCTGTGCTCAGTGGTTGGAAGGGCTTTACCTATAACAGACTGGGCAGCGTCCACCACTTTTTGTGGGAGTTTAGAGGAAAATCAGTCAGCATAAAGAGGTGAGGGGCAGGGATCGGAGCACAAGCTGGAAAGCAATTAGTGGATGCAGGCAGGGTGGGATGACAGAAAGGTACACCCAACAACCTGGCCTCTACAGCTGCATGTGGCAACAAATTCCACAAATTCACCACTCTCTAGCTAAAGAAATTTCTCCACATCTGTTTTGAAAGGGCACCCCTCTATCCTGAGGCTGTGTGCACTCTTGGCCTAGACACTCCCACCACGAGAAACATCCTTTCCCTATCTACTCTGTCTAGGACTGTCAACATTCAAAAGGTTTCAAATAAGATCCCCCCCTCATCCTTCTGAATTCCAGTGAGTAGAGACCCAGAGCCATCAAACGGTCCTCTTATGATAACCCTTTCATTCCTGGAATCATCCTTGTGATATTCCTCTGGGCTTTCTCCAATGCCAGCACATCTTTTCTAAGATGAGGGGCCCAAAACTGTTCACATACTCAAGGTAGGGCCTCACCAGTGCCTTATAAAGCCTCAGCATCTGTTAAGCACACAATGGAAGAGGTGGCGATGAGGTGGGGTGGGGGGGGGGAATATTTTATTCAAAGGACCTGATAAAATCTTCAAGCCCTGCCACCCAGGGACTTGTGCTTATATTATTTGGTGACCGTTTTTGCTGGACTATATGTGCTGTATCTGACTGTATATGTACTGCGTTTTCCAGCTTGGTTCCAGAGGATTAGCAGGTCGTGCCTTACCGGCCTGATTCAAACACGTTGATGAAGGAAGAGGAGTAGATGTATATGGATTTCAGCAAGGCATTTGATAAGGTACCCCATGCAAGGCTTATTGACAAAGTAAGGAGGCATGGGGTCCAAGAGGAAATTGCTTTGTGAATTCAGAACTGGCTTGCCCACAGAAGGCAAAGAGTGGTTGTAGACGGGTCATATTCTGCATGGAGGTCGGTGACCAGTGGAGTGCCTCAGGGATCTGTTCTGGGACAATTACTCTTCATGATTTTTATAAATGACCTGGATGAGGAAGTGGAGGGATGGGTTAGTAAGTTTGCTGATGACACAAAAGTTGGAGGTGTTGTGGATAGTGTGGATAGTGTGGAGGGCTGTCAGAGGTTACAGCGGGACATTGATAGGATGCAAAACTGGGATGAAAAGTGGCAGATGGAGTTCAACCCAGATAAGTGTGAAGTGGTTCATTTTGGTAGGTCAAATATGATGGCAGAATGGTAATGGTAAGACTCTTGGCAATGTGGAGGATCAGAGGGATCTTGGGTTCCGAGACAATAGGATACTCAAAGCAGCTGTGCAGGTTGACTCTGTGGTTAAGAAGGCGTATGGTATATTAGGAGCTGAGAGGTAATGTTGCAGCTATATAGGACCCTGGTCAGACCCCACTTGGAGTACTGTGCTCAGTTCTGGTCGCCTCACTACAGGAAGGATGTGGAAGCCATAGAAAGGTTGCAGAGGAGATTTACAAGAATGTTGCCTGGATTGGGGAGCATATATGAGAATAGGTTGAGTGAACTCGGCCTTTTCTTCTTGGAGCGAGGGAGGATGAGAGGTGACCTGATAGAGGCGTATTAGATGATGAGAGGCATTGATCGTGTGGAGTCAGAGGCTTTTTCCCAGGGTTGAAATGGTTGCCACAAGAGGACACAGGTTTAAGGTGCTTGGGAGTAGGTAAAGAGGAGATGTCAGGGGTAAGTTTTTTACTCAGAGAGTGGTGAGTGTGTGGAATGGGCTGCCAGTAACGGTGGTAGAGGCGGATACGATAGGGTCTTTTAAGAGACTTTTGGATAGGTATATTGAGCTTAGAAAAATAGAGGGCTATAGGTAAGCCTAGTAATTTCTAAGGTAGGGATATTTTCAGCACAGCTTTGTGGGCCGAAGGGCCTGTATTATGCTGTAGGTTTTCTATGGTTCTATGTTTTCTACGAATGATGTTTAGCTGCATACATGTGTACTGTTGAATGACAATAAACCTGAACTTGGAGGAAGGGCAGGTTATGAATTCTCCTGAGGGTGCTAGTTCATATTTATCCTTCTAATAGCAATAAAAACAATGATCTGCTCATCATCATGTGAATATTCGGTTTTCCTACATTTGCAAAATGACAGTAATGATCTCCTTTCAGAAGCCCTGCTTTGGTATGTCAAAGATGACACAGTGGTGGCTCAAGTTCAATTCTGACCCCTGGTGAGATTATTGGGAAACCACGTGAATATTCCCTGGGTTTTCTAGCTTTCTTCCACATCCTCAAAATGCGCTAGTCGCTGTAAATTACCTGTAGAGTTGGGAGATGCTGAGAAATTTGGAGGAAGCTGATGGGCATATGAGAGAGGATAGTAATTCTTTAGAATTGGAAAGGGTACAGAGGAGATTTACCAGGATGCTGCCTGGTTTGGAGAGTATGCATTATGATCAGCGATTAAGGGAGCTAGGGCTTTACTCTCTGGAGAGAAGGAGGATGAGAGGAGCCATGATAGAGGTATACAAGATATTAAGAGGAATAGACAGAGTGGAAAGCCAGCGCCTCTTCCCCAGGGCACCACTGCTCAGTACAAGAGGACATGGCTTTAAGGTAAGGGAAGGGAAGTTCAAGGGGGATATTAGAGGAAGGTTTTTCACTCAGAGAGTGGTTGGTGCGTGGAATGCACTGCCTGAGTCAGTGGTGGAGGCAGATACACTAGTGAAGTTTAAGAGACTACGATACAGGTATATGGAGGAATTTAAGTGGGGGGTTATATGGGAAGCAGGGTTTGAGGGTCGGCACAACATTGTGGGCCGAAGGGCCTGTAATGTGCTGTACTATTCTATGTTCTATGAATGATACATATCAGCCATGATTAAAGTTGAATGGAGGGGCAGGTTTAGAGGCCGAATGGCCTATTCATCTATTGAATAGGTTACAGGGAAGTGGGGCAAGGGATGATGGGATTGGTTTGATAGCCTACACAGACTCAATGGGCCAAGTAGACCTCCTTCACTATCGTAAGAAAATGTGGGAAATATACATGAGAGATTTCTTTCTGATCGTCAATGCCACCTCTCTCATTCAGCAGGAGCTTCTCCCTGTGTTCAGGGGGAGAGAGAGAGAGAGTGAAAAGGGCTGTCCAACCCTGGAACTGGCAATGATTGGCATTGATAATCAAGTGAAAACTTAACGAACTCCTTTCATCTCAAGGATCATTCCCAAAACTTTGTCAATAAAAATAGATGTTTCATATAGTGAGGGAGTCTAGGACCAGAGGAAACAGACACAGAATACAAGGACACCCCTTCAGAACTGACACAAGGAAGTATTTCTTTAGCCAGAGGGTGGTGAATCTGTGGAATTCATTGTCATGGATGGCTGTGGATGCCATCATTGTGTATATTGAAAGCAGGTGTTGATAGGTTCTTGATTAGTAATGGTGTCAAAATTATGGGGAGAAGGCAGAAGAATGGGGTTGTGGGGATAAATAAATCAGACACTGTAAAATTACAGAGCAGGCTCAATATGCTGAATGGCCTATTTCTACTTCCTTGTCAAATGGTCTAAAAAAGAGCACATCGTAATTATAAACTATTTATGACATTATTATCACAAATCCTGTCAATGTAAGAAAGCCAATTTATATAATAATGTTCAAAATGTCAGGTGCCAATATGCTTTATGACCAATGAAAACACAAGATATTAGAACACAGTTTTTCGGATCTCTTGAACCATGGTTGAGATGGGTTCCATCACAGATAATTTGGGGAAGTAAGGTTTGAAGTTGTGCTTATTGTCCAGAGCCTTAAAAATCCCCCTTAAATGTGGGTCTTCCCAGAACTGCAAACGTTAAAATGTTCAGAAAAACAAACTTGTCAGGGATCTTTTAGAGACAATAATTCCATAAAATTTAACTAGCAGTTTGAAAATTATTGTCTAAAATGAAAATCATAATGGATATGTTGATGGCAAATACTGTTTGACCAGACTAAGGTCTGTGATGAAGTAACAAAGAGATAATGCGTGCATGGTTGATGCGTGTATAGAATTTCACAATGAATTCTTTAAGCATCACATGGTACACTTGTAAACAAACTTAAATCCCATCAGATTAATTAAAGGAACAGTGATAACATCCATACAAAATTGGATTGGGGAAGTTAAAGTGTTACTTTGCAGTCTCGAGGAAGAGTTATTCTCACAGAATTAGTATTTGGATGGCTGTATATTATACACCAATGAAGTGAATGTGCTCATTGATTGCACAATTTCAGTTCACAGGTCACAGGGAAGGGGTGAGTTACACATATGATAACAAGATAGCAGTAAGAGATGCTGAAGTGGTCAGACATGTGGCAGCTAATTTTTAATAAAGGAAATTGTAGTAACACACTTTGACAGGAAGAATTAGCAGAGGCGTCAGAATCAAAAAGCTGCAAATTTAAAATGGTTGCAGAAACAGAAAGGCCTTGTTTCGAAGCTAAGGTGATTAGAGGAAGGAGTGGGGAGATGTTGGAGGTAAGTTCTTTGTACACAGAGGGTGTTGAGTGCATGGAATGTCCTGCCAGAGGTGAAGGTAGAGGCTGATACATTAGGGGAATCTAAGAAACTCTTAAGTAGGCACATGGATGATAGAAAAATGGAGGGCTATTGTAAAGTGTCAGATTGATCTTAAAGTAGGGTATAAGGTTGGCACAACATCATTAGCCATAGGGCCTGTACTGTGCAGTAATATTTTAAATCTCTGAAAGCAGCAAGATGTTGAAAAGGCCATTAAAGAAGCATGTGTAATCTAACCCTAGATACTGGATGTCTAAAATAAAATTTCTGAAGTATACATTCATGAACTGAAAACAATGTCTCTCCACAGATGCTGCTTGATTTACTGAGTATTTCCATTAAAAGTGATCACCGACATTATTACCGGAGGCAAAATAATTAAGGACAACCCAGGAAGATATTATTTCATGCAGTACGTATAATTTCTACCATGTATGTCCTGAAAAAGTAACAGATATAGATTAATTTTCAAAGTAGACCAGAAAAGACAGAAGAATAGGAAAGTCAAATTATGAAGATTATTTGGATAGTTCTTTCAAACAGCTGGTACAGGCATCGTAGGCCAAATAGTTATGCTACCAGATTAAATAACAACTAGAATATAGCCAGAAAATTCTTGTAAAACCCAGCTGCAGAGAGAGAAGCAGAGTTAACATTTAATAACCTTAAATGTTAACTGTTTCTCTCTCACGGATTCTGTCTGACCTACTGAGTGTTTCCACCATTTTCTGTTTTATTTCAGACTTCCAGCATTTGCTTTGTTAAAAATTATTGTTTACAATGAAAATATGACCAGTGCATTCCAGATCTCATCGTAGCTTTATGGTTTTGCTTAGTTTGTAATTAATGTATTTGTTAATTTCCTGTGAACCAAGACAATTGCTGGGCCTGTTCCATGCTGTATCGATAAATAGGCAGATAAACAGAATGTTGGTCCTCATATCGTTACTCAGCATTGACTGAAACCTCTCTTGCCTCTGCCTCAATTTGCTGACTTTAGGTTCCTTGTAATTGCTCTGTAATTCCACAAGAGGCCAGTGTTTATCATAGGATACTAAACCATCAGACAACCATTTTTCTCCAAAACAGATCTCACCCAGTCATCCACTCCTAACAAATGCTGTCCAGTCATCATTCCCAAAAACAGATGTTTACAGCTTCTGGTACTTCAGTATACCATTGAGATTTCTAATTTTCTTACTTTTTCTATACACCATAATTTATTTCATCTGTACTTAAAGTTGCAGAGAATGTCAACAGAGCACAAGGTGCTAATTGTGACTAGAATATGATATTGGCTTAGCTTTTTAAACATTTGACACTTCTACTGTTTAAAGTGAATAGATAGATGGAATTGTTGCTTTCCTCCAAGAGAACCACAACCTTGTCATGGTTTGGAGGTTTGTGTGCCTCAATGACCTTGAGAGCTATGTTGACTGCAGTCAGAGATTTATGTTTTGGCTGCTGGTAAGGTCACCCATGTCAAACAGATCAAAGGGCAAAGGACAGACTAAGAGTGGTTTACCAGTCCTCCAGGTTCAGAGATTCAGCTCAAGGCTAACAACCCTGACTGGTAAAATAAAACTGTTATGGAAACAGCAATGAAGAATTCTCCTACATCTGAGTACGACAGTATTCCTGAGTCTCCACTTGGGACTTGGATAACTGACAGTTGTGAAAACTGAGAGGAAGCTATTGACACAATGAAGGAAGCTCTTAACACCGCCAGAGATGGAGGACCTTCATTGCTGCCATGCCATTGATACTTTGCAACAGTATGTCCTGATTTAATTTTGCAACATATCAAGAAAGCCATCCCAATGGTATTGTATTTTATGAATTAAGTATATTTTTTAATTTTAAAACTCTAATGGGTGATAGGACACAAGGACTGTAATAATTAATGTGAAGTTTGATATCAACATAAGAATGTTCAGATGTCTCTGGGTCTGGGCCTGTATTTAGAAGGATGAGGGGAGATCTTATTAAAACTTACTGAATACTGAAAGGCCTGAATACAGTGAATGCAGAGAGACTGTTTCCATTAGTAGGATCCAAGTGCACAGCCTCAGGAAAAGGAACATCCCTTCAGAACAGACATAAGGAGGAGGAATCTATGGAAGCCAAGACATTGGGTGTATTTAAGGCAGAGATTGATAGGTTCTTGATTGGTTAAGGGTTATGGGAAGAAGGCAGGAAAATGGGCTTTAATAAACGTTTAGCAATAATGGAATGGTGGAGCAGATTCAATAGATCAAATAGCCTATTTCTGCTCCTATATCGTATTGTGAAAGTGAAGAGGAGGTAATGTCAACAAAATATCAACTCAGTCGAAGAGTTTGAACAGAGGTCACACCTCACTCTTCGAGAGGCTATCTTACTATTTTCCCAGGATCTTTTGCCTCATTCCTCTCTCTGCTATTGTCATCGCAACTGTTCTTCATCTCAGTACTGTTCCCAAGTGAGAACAACATAATTCATTGCAAAAATCTGTGATTTTGATTATATGACACTTTCAGATACAAGGCCATATTTCTCTACACCACTGTCTGAATTTTCAAAAACAACAGTTTGATTCATGGAGATTAAATAAAAAAGAGAAAGATTTCATTTTCTGCACAAGCTACATGAGACATGATTATAAATATTTATCCATTAACAGTCTTTTCAAACAATGTTTGAGTTAGGCTATAAATTTTATCTCTCTGATCATGAGTACTGTAACACCAATGACAGGACAGGATGTATTGATAAAAGCTCTTACATCTTCATAGTCATCATCATCGTCAGACTGGTGAATCAGCTCCGCTGGCTGGGATTGAGACCGTGGTCGAGGGAGTGGTTTTTCAGTTGGAACAGAGCGAAAGCTTTGTCCATCGGGAGATGAACGGCTACAAAAAACAACAGCAATTTATCTTAATTGCTAATGCATGATCTTTTGTCAAAATTACACAAGTTACCTGTGCTTGCATGCCTCAGGGTATAAACTTTTGGGGGAGAAAAAGTCAGCACATGAAGAATTCATTGTGGTGCAGAAATAATGTGTACAACACTTACTGTTAATAAAGTGAGAAGTGGGCCACAACATCATTTCATCATATACCCAGTTAAATGCGAAACACAATAGACTGCAGGTGGTGCAATCCGAAGCAACTAACAATCTACTGGAGGAACTCAGCAGGTCAAGCAGCATTAGGGTAAGAAAAGAAATCCAAAACATTGACAGTCCCTTTCCTTCTGCAGTTGCTGCCCGACCCACTAAATTCCTTCAATAGATTGTTCATTGACTCATCAAAATGTGAAATCAAGGATTTGCAGTCAAATGTAGAACAATATAACACAGAAACAGCCCATGATGTCTGTGCAATCATGATTCCAATCCATATTAATCTCATCTGCCTATATGGTCTACATCCTTCCATCCCAATCTGTTCATGTGTCTGTCTAAATGTCTCTTTATTGTTGTTAAAGTTCAAAGTACATTTATCATCAAAGTATGTATACTATATACTAGCTTGTAATTCGTCTCCTTACTGGCAGCCACAAAACAAAGAAAACCATGAAACCCTGTAGAACCCATTAAAAAATAAGATAGTCTATCTCCTTTCACCATCTCCCCAGCAGCACCTTCCAGGCACCTACTGACTTCTGTATATAAAAAAGATTGCCTCATAAGTCTGTGAAGGGCCTCAGCCTAAAACTCAAATTGTTTATTCCTTTCCACAGATGCTGCCTGATCTGCTGAGCTCCTCCAGCATTTTGTGTGTGTGGTTGTACTGTACAGCTCTATGAATCAGAATCAGACTTTAATCGCCAAGTACTGTGCACATACAAGGAATTTACTTACGGCAGATGTTGTCTCTCTGCTCATAACAATAATAATGATAAATATAAATGAAAATATAGATTATACATACAAGTAGTGCAATCCAAGTAATAGCCGACAGTTAACTGTTCAGCAAAGTGATTCTATCTCTATGACTCTATCTTTATTCAACTCAGTGCTTTGTCAAAGTAGAGAGGGGTATAGAGAATACACGGTTATTATTAACTAAACCAATGAAATTTCCCTTTTTTATCTTAGAAATTTAGACCTTAGTATGATATCATGTACAGAAATTTGTGAAATATTAAATTCAAATAAAATGATTAAAGTTAAAAAGTTTATGTTGACAATTCACTGGTTGGAGAGGGGTCTAGTATGAAGTAATACAAAGAGGAAAAATGCAGGATCAATTATATACTCTCTGGCCACTTTATGAGGTAACCTGTACACCTGCTCATAAATACAGATATTTAATCAGTCAGTCATGTGGTAGCCACTCAATGCATAAAAGCATGCAGACATGGTCAAGAGGTTCAGTTGTTTTTCAGACCAAATATCAGACTGGGGAAGAAATGTAATCTAAGTGACTTTATCTGTGGAATGTTTGTTGGTGTCAGTCAGGATGGTTTGGGTATCTCAGAAACTGCTGATCTCCTGGGATTTTCACACACAACAGTCTCTGGAGTTGACAGAAACTGGTGCAAAAACCAAAAACATCCAGTGAATGGCAGTTCTGTGGGCAAAAATGCCTTGTTAATGAGAGGTCAGTGGAGAATTTTCAGATTAGTTCCAGCTGAGAGAAAGGCAACAGTAACCACACAACAGTGATGTGCAGAAGAGCATCTCTGAACGCACTGCACAGTGAACCTTGAAGTGGATGGGCTAGAACAGCAGAAAACCACACTGGTTCCATTACTGTACCTAATCAAATGTCCACTGAGTATAGATGTCCATAAATGTAAGATTAATTATGAGATTCATTACAGGGTGCAAACAGCATTTCTTGTAAAAGAAAATTATAAGGATGTGAAGTTTAGTTTCAAGGTTTTGGTAAATAGATATTTTGAAAGCTTATAGTAACAGGAAAAGTAAATGGAAGGATCTGTTTATGCAGAAGATAAATACCAGTGCAGGCTGTTGAGTGAACAGCCAGCTCACTTATGAAAAACATACTGTATGAAGTACACCTCCATCACAGTTACCATACTTACTGCAAGGGAAGAGTGTTGTGCTTTTCAGTCTTAGGCTTAACAGAAGCAGGTGGTGGTGTTGGAAATTTGCAAGCTGTTTTTTGTAATAGTTCTGGTTTATATAGTTTAGGTTTTATCTCTTCAGTCTGAGATGGAATTTGTGACAATGTTGGTTTGTTGACAGGTACTGGAGGAGGAGCTGATCCTTTGTTGACAGGTACTGGAGGAGGACCTGATCCTTTGTTGACAGGCAGTGGAGGAGGACCTGACCCTTTGTTGACAGGTACTGGAGGAGGAGCTGATCCTTTGTGGAAAGGCACTGGAGGAGGACCTGATCCTTTGTTGACAGGCACTGGAGGAGGACCAGATCCTTTGTTGACAGGCACTGGAGGAGGACCAGATCCTTTGTTGACAGGCACTGGAGGAGGACCTGATCCTTTGTTGACAGGCAGTGGAGGAGGTCCACCAGTAGATCTTTTAGTGGGAGGTATTGGAGGAGGTCCTTTGTGTGAAGGTGATAGAGAGGGTCCATCACCAGATCCTTTGTGAGAAGATATTAGAGGGGTTCCACCACTAGAACTTTTATTGGAAGGAGGGGGAGGGGTTCCAGATCCTTTGTGAGAATGCACTGGAGGAATTCCACTACTAGATCCTTTATGTAAAGGCACCGGAGGGAGTCCAGCAGTAGTTCCTTTCTGCAAAGGCGATTGAAGAGACTGACCATTGAATGCTTCCCTGTTTCCAATCGCCTGCTGAAGATGTTTATTTAAGTCCAATGCAAAGTTGCCTTTGCTTTTGACACCAGCATTTGGGGCTTCTACGAGTTTCTGACGTGGCTCCGCCTTGGCAAAAGTGGGTTTTGAATGAGCTGGAAGAGGAGTTGGGCAACCTGAGGCAAGTCTGCAAAATGCATCAGGTAGAGGCTGCGGCAAACAGTCCCGCGAGTCCTCTTTCCCAGCAGCTAACCCAAGTGATGGCTTCTGAACAGCAGGTGGCAGAGGAGGTGGTGACTTCTGAACGAGAGATGGCAGAGGAGGTACTGACTTCATACTCTTTCTTGTTGGCTGGACTGGATGGAAATCTAGACCCAGGGAAAAGAGAAAAAATCCATACTGTGAAGCAGCCACATTATTTACACTATATAATTAAACAGGGTTATACAAAGACTGCAGATCTAGAGTATCAATCTACTCCATCCACCTTCTTATTCCAGCTTCTACCCCCTTCGTTTCCAGTCTTGATGAAGCCCAAAACGTCAACTGTCATTCCTCTTTGGATGCGCCCAACTTGCTGAGATACTCCATCATTTGTGTGTGTTGGTGGAGAAACTCAGTGGTTGAGCAGCATGTGAGTCTGTGTGGTGGGGTGGAAGGCATGGTCAATGCTTCAGGTTGAAATTTTGATCTGAAATGTCTACAAATCCCCAGATCAGGACAAAGGAGTCGTTGACATTTCAACACAAAATGTTGACTAGTCCAGTCCCCTTAATAATTATAAGTATTTACTTATGATATTATAATTATAAATATTTACTTAATTATTTATTGTTTTTTATTTGCACGGTTTGTCTTCTTTTGCACATTGATTTTTAGTCTTTGTGTGTAATTTTTCATTGGTTCTGTTGTATTTCTTTGATTTATTGGAATGCCTGCAAGAAAATGAATCTCAGGATAGTGTCAGCCCATGCTTTTTCTTTTGTCAAAATGGGGCCACGCTCAGGTTAGAGGAGCAGTACCACATATTCCGTCTAGGTAGCCACCAACCTAGGTAGTCACCTGCCTATCACTTTCCCCTGGTACCCCTCCTTCTTCCCATTCTCGGATGGTCCACTCCCCTCTCCGATTAGACTACTTCTTCTCCAGCCTTTTACCCTGCCCACCCCCCTGGCTTCACCTATCATCTTCCAGCTAACCTCTTTCCCCTGCTCCCCCCATCTTTTTATTCTGGTGTCTTCCCCCTTCCTTCTCAGTCTTGAAGAAGGGTCACAGACTGAACGTCAACTGATTATTCATTTCCATAGATGCTGCCTGACCTGCTGAGTTCCTCCAGCATTTTGTGTTTTTCAAGGATGTATGTGTCATGCACATATTTTGAGTAGCATCTACAGTAAGGAATAAATAGTTGACATTTCAGGCTGAGATCCTTCATCAGGACACCAGCATTTGGGGTTTCTATAAGCTTCATCAGGGATCCTGATGAAGGGTCTTGGCCCAAAACATGAATTCTTTATTCCTTTCAGTGGATGCTTTCTGACCTGCTGAGTTCCACCAGCATTTTGTGTGTGTTACTTGGATTTCCAGCAGCTGCAGAATCCCTTGTGTTTATGTTGAAACTAATTAGCTTTTTTAACATAAAACATGCAAACATTAAAACATACAAAATTAAATAGAATGATCTTATTGTGCTGAGCATGTTGTAATTCTGCAATGGATTATAGATAGATTGAGAGGTAAATTGAACATCTAGTAAATAGAGTTTAACAGAGAAAATGATCTTGCTGGGACTTGAGGACCTCAGTTATAGGGAAAGGTTGAATAGGTTAGGACTTTTTCCCTGGAATGTAGGAGAATGAGGGGAGATCTTATAGTGATATACAAAATTATGAGTATAGTTTGGTTAAAAACAAGCAGGCCTTTTCCAGAAGTTGTGTGAGACTAGAACTAGATGACATAGGTTATGGGTGAAAGGTGAAATATTTAGGGGAATCTAAGAGGTAACTTCTTCACTCAGAGAGTTGTGCAAGTGTGGAGTGAGCTGCCAGCAGAAGAGGTGGATGCAGGTTCAAAAACAACATTTAAGAAAATTTTGGATAAATAAAAGGTTGGGAGGGGTATAGAGGGCAATGGTCCCAATACAGGTCGATGTAGCTAGGCAGAAGAAGAGTTTGATGGACTAGATGTGTCAAAAGGCTTGATGTTGTGCTGTAGTGATCTATGGCTATAACACGGGGAAGTTTGAGGTGATACATTTTGGAAAGAGGAATAAAAATGCCATTATCATCTAATTTGAGAGGGACTACAACTGAGATAACTTCAGGAATCGAGGTGCTCTGGAATGTGAATCACAAAATGTTAACAGGCAGGAAAGTAAAATATTGGTTTTATTGTGAAGATTTTGGAGTTTAAGAATAGGGAGGATTTGCTACAGTTGTACATGATATTAGTGAGGTCACAACCAGAATACTGTGCACAGATTTGATCTTTTACTGAAGAAAAGGACATAATGCTCTTTGGAAGCAGTGCAACATAGATTCACCATGCAAATTCCCAGGATGATAGAGTAGTTCTCTGAACAGGATAGATCTATATTCTGTGAAGTTCTGAAGTATGAGGGATAACCTTACTCAAGCTTGTGGGATCTTAAGCTGTCTTCATGAGACACAGGAGCAGAAAATGCTATTTGGCCCATCAAGTCTTCTCCGCCACCCTGAAAACTGTCCAATGCAATGTACTGGAGAGGGTGAAAAGTAGGATCACGACAATGATGCTGGCAACGTCAAAGTTAATGTACAAAGAGAGTTTGACGGCTCAGGGCCTGTATTGGCTGGAATTTTGAAGAATGAAGGATGATCTCAATGAAATCTATCGAATATTGAAAGGCCTAGCTAGAATGGACTCAAAGAGGATATTACCTAGAGTGGAGGAATCTAGGACCAGATGGCACAGGCTCAGAAAAGAAGGACATCCCTTTAGAATGGAGATGAGGAGGAGTTTTTTTTAGCCAAAGGGTGGTGATTCTGTGTAATTCATTACCACAGATGGCTGTGGAGGCCAAGTTATTAGTTATATTTAAAATGGACGTTGATAGATTCTTGATTACCAAGGATGTCAAATGTTACAGGGAGATAGCAGGAGAATTGAGTTGAGGGAGATCATAAATCAGCCATGATGAAGTGTTATCGAGGTTAGGATGTTTACACTAGTGGGAGAATCATGAACAAGGGACAGAGCTATAAAATATGATTAAAGATCAGATTTAAGCATTCTGTTCATTTGTCACATGTACATGGAAACAGTGAAATAGTTGGGTTGGGTTGTTCTCCAATCTTGGCAATTTACTTGCAAATGTTTCGTCACCATATGAGAAGATATTGTCAGTGATGACGTTTTATATGTTGACGAAACATTGCCAAGATCAGAGAACAACACAACCCAACCATCCACCACCTTGAGCTACAATTTCCAAATTATTTACAATACAGTGAAATACATTGTTTCATCAATGACCATCACACTCCAAGGATTTGTTGAGGGCAGCACACTGGTGTGGCCATAATTTCAGCACCAACATAGCATGCACACAACTTACTAACCCTAGCCTGTACATCTTTGGAATGTGGGAGGAAACCAGAGCACCTGGAGGAAACCTATGTGGTCACGGGAAAAATGTTTAAACTCCTTACAGAGGCACAAATTGAAACCCAGTCTAATAGCTTGCACTGCAAGATGTGGCATTAACTGCTATGATACCGTGCCACCCCAGTATGAGAGCATCACTTAAAACTGAGGTTTTAAAGAAATTTCTTCTATCAGAGGGCTGTGAATTAATGGAATTCTCTGCCCCAGAGGGTGGTGGAGGTAGGTTCATTCAACATTATTGAAGCTGTAGATAGATAAATACCTGAAAAATTGAGGAACTGAGAGTTACAGGAACCTGGCAGAGGAGAGGAGATGAGACCTGGGACAGATCAACCATGATTATATTGAAAGGTGGAGCAGGCTTGTGGAGCCTGGTGGCCAACTCCTTGTGTTCTTCTGTCAGATAAAGGAAGAAGTAAGTTTTCTCCTATTCATTTGACTAATATCCGACAGGGAGATTCCATCCCGTCCTTCGCCCATCCTTTTTGTTATATTATAAAAGCAGCCTCTCCTATTCCTGACAACAGCACATAGCACACTGTGTTAATGGAGTTAAGGTTTATGGGGAGAAGGCAGGAGAATCAGGTTGAAGAAAAATGAGCCATAACCTAATGGTGGAACAGACTTGATGGGCTGAATGGCCTAATTCTGCTTCTGATTCTTATGGCTTATATTCTTATAGCTAACAACATGTCTTGCAAAGGATTTTGAATGTAACTATGTACTTGATGACTTTTTAACACAATTGTGCTCACATTTTCTACATGATATATGTTTTCCAAACTCATTTTAAAATAAGAATGAAAGCATCTGTTTAGCATGCAGCAAACTCTGCAACACGTTCATGATGAACATTTTGACACACACAAGTTGCTTGAGGAACTCTGTAGGTCAGGCATCATCTATGGAGGGGAGTGAACAGTCGATGTTTTGTGCTGAGACCCTTGATCAGGTCTTAAGGCTTCCGTTCCATTACAGCTGGGTGAAACGATGAACCACAGGGCTCAGTGCTTTAAATACTTCCTCCTGGAACTCCTCACACCAAATGATGAGCACTCATCCCCTGACTTTAAACCAAAGACCCCACCCATCTAGGTCATCTTCTCTTCTCCCACTTCCAATTGAACAGAAGGATCAAATGCCTAAAAGCATGTACTTCCAAGCTTAAGGACAGCTTCCACCCTGCAGTTATACTACTGAACAATCACCTTGTGCAGTAAAATACGCCCTTAACCTCACAACCTACATAGACTACACTCTCTTCATTACTGTAACACTTTATTCTGCATTGTGGTATTACTCTTCCCTCAACGTTTTGAAGTGGTGAAATGATCCGTAAGGACAGCAAGCAGAACAAAGTTTACAGCTGTACCTTGGTGCATGTGACAACAATAAATTGATTCTCATTCCCAGAGATAGCTTCACATTTCCATCTCCAGGGTTGTCCATTCCCAACTTGATGCTTAAATTGTGTATGAGTGTAGAAGTGGGTGTGAGGGAGGAAATGAACTTGTTTTGTTGCTGTTGCCTATGCTGCTATGTTGGTGCTATTATGTCCAGCACATCCTTAGCTTGATATTTTTTAAAATTTTGGCAATACAGTGCAGAATAGGCCCTTCCAGCCCTGCCACCCCAGCAACCCCCAACTACACCCTAATTAACCCAAACCAAATCACAGAACAATTTACAATGATCATGGTACATCTTTGGACCACGGGAGAAATTCGAACCACCTGAAGAAAGCCCACATATTCCATGCTCCTTACAGAATGGTGCTGGAATTGAGCTCTGAACTCTGGAACTGTGATAGTGTTGCACCAATCGCTACGCTGTGCTGGTTGTTAGCATTTCACAGTCTGTTTCCATGTGCATGTGAGAAGTAAGTGAAGCTGAATCTGTGGCCAGTTAGTTAATTGAAAAGCCAGGATATATATCAATGTGGCAGCTTTCAGAGACATTCCACTCCAGCTTCGTCAATGTGGCAATGTCCATGCACTGTGTACTATCACAGGGCAATTCTCCTTGGAGCATTGCAGAGAGACATTGATAGGATGCAGAAGTGGGCTGAGAAGTGGCAGATGGAGTTCAACCCGGAGAAGTGTGAGGTGGTGCATTTTGGAAGGACAAACTCCAAGGCAGAGTACAAAGTAAATGGCAGGATACTTGGTAGCGTGGAGGAGCAGAGGGATCTCTGTCCACAGATCCCTGAAAGTTGCCTCACAGGTAGATAGGGTAGTTAAGAAAGCTTTTGGAATGTTAGCTTTAATAAGTCGAGGGATAGAGTTTAAGAGTCGCGAGGTAATTACACAGCTCTATAAAACTCTGGTTAGGCCACACTTGGAGTACTGTGTCCAGTTCTGGTTGCCTCACTATAGGAAGGATGTAGAAGCATTGGAAAGTGTACAGAGGAGATTTACCAGGATGCTGCCTGGTTTAGAGAGTATGGATTATGATCAGAGATTAAGGGAGTTAGGGCTTTACTCTCTGGAGAGGAGGATGATGAGAAGAGACATGATAGAGATATACAAGATTTTAAGAGGAATAGATAGAGTGGACAGCCAACACCTCTTCCCCAGAGCACCACTGCTCAGTACAAAAGGCTTTAAGGTAAGGGGAGGGAAGTTCAAGGGGGATATTAGAGGAAGGTTTTTCACTCAGAGAGTGGTTGGTGCGTGGAATGCACTTTCTGATTCAGTGGTGGAGGCAGATACACTAGCAAAGTTTAAGAGACTACTAGACAGGTATATGGAGGAATTTAAGGTGGGGGGGGTTAAATGGGAGGCAGGGTTTAAGGGTTGGCACAACATTGTGGGCTGAAGGGCCTCAACTGTGTTGTACTGTTCTATGTTCTATTCTTCATTCAGTTTCATTAACCTCCTGTGAAAGAGCACTCAAAATAAAATGGACAGTGTAGTTTACCTTCTTCTGGCCTCGGGCTTTCCTGCAGCCCATCTGGTCGCAAGTAATCATCTTCATCATCCTCATCATCTTCTGCATAATCTGCAAAAGACAATAAAGTCCGTAAGAATAAACAACACACAGAGTAAAGATCCCACTGTGGCAACAGGCAAAGGAGCTACAGAAACTCAACAGGTCAGGCAGCATCCGTAGAGGGAAATGGCCAGTGGATGTTTCTGATCGAGATTTTTTGCCTGGACTGAAAGATTCAGATTTAGATTTAGTTAACCCATCGACACTGAAGCACACGGTGAAATATTTGTCTGTGATAACAATGAAACCGACCAACCATACTAGTGCAGTAGTTACTGCGGCACCATTACAGCCTGGTGGTTTGGAGTTCAGAATTCAGACCCAGCATCCTCTCTAAGTTCTCCTCGCGGAATGTGTGGGTTTTCCCCGGGCACTCCAGTTTCCTCCCAAAGTCCAAAGACATACTGGCTAGGTTAATTGGTCATTGTAAATTGTCTTGTGATTAGGTTAGGATCAAATCGGGGTTATCAGGAGTTGGTGTGGCAGCATTGCTGAAAGGGCCGGTATATACCAGGCCTATTCGGTGCTGTATCTAAGGACTTGCTGGGGGCAGACCATAAGTGTCACCACACATTCTGCCACCAACATAGCATGTCCACAATGTTCAGCTGAACAACACAAGTAACAACAACACCACAACAAAAACAGCAACAAAGTGAAACAACAGCAAACTTTCCCCTTTACTCCCATCCACCCATCTACTCACACACAGACAGGACTCCAAAACCTAGGTCAAGGCCACCTCCGGAGTCTTTGGCCCCACTACTGCAGACATCAGGCCCTTAACTTCCAGACACGATGACCCAAGGGCTTCAGGCATCAGGCCTTGACCTCCGGGGCTAGTTAACTTTAGTTTGACCTTCAGGCTTCAATTAAGTAAGAAAGGAGAGGAGACAGCCAGTGCAGAGCCAGAGAACGAAGGAGTGGAGCTAGAGCTGACAGGAGGAAGGCAGATCCTGTTGATGAGAGTGATAGGTAGGTGATGGAGGGGGGAGAGTGGGAATGATAAAGGTTTGATAGGTTCTTGATTAATCAGGGCTTCAAAGGTTATGGGGAGAAGGCAGGAGAATAGGGTGGAAAGTGCTAATAAATCAGCCCAAGTGGAATAGTGGAGTAGGCTCAATGGAGCAAATGACTTAATTCTGCTTCTACCTCTTATGGTCATCACAGGTAAAGCCCTCCCCACCATTAAGCACATCAACATGGAGCACTATCGCAGGAAAGCAGCATGCATCGTCAAAGATCCCCACCATCCAGGCCATCTCACTTCTGCCACCAGGAAGAAGGTACAGGAGCCTCAGGGCCCACACCAACAGGCTCAGGAACAGTTATTACCCCTCAACCATCAGACTCTTGAAGCAAGGGGATAATTTCACTCAACTTCACTCACCGCAACACTTATCTATTCCCACAACCAATGGACTTCATCTTATGTCCTCAATATTTATTGCTATTTTTTTGCTCGTTTGGTTTATTTGTATTTACTGTAAATGCCCACAAGAAAATAAATCTCAAGGTTGTATATGGTGACATACATGTATTTTGATAATAAGTTTGCTTTGTACTTATGGCTAAACAGGATGGAATCTGATAGAAGAGGAGATGAAGCATGGAAGATAGAGAGGGAGGTGGGAAGGGTAGCCACTGCGAGTCAGTGATAGGTAGATGGAGCTCAGTGGGAACAGGAACAGACAGGAATGAAGGGGAAAGGGACAGAGGAGGAGCAGATAATAGAAGTTTGAGAAAGATTCCTCTGGTTTGTTCAAAGAAAGTTTGTCAAAATTCACTGGAGTTTACAGAATGACATCTGATTTCAGAATAAGATTTTGAGGTGTTTGGTTGTGGTAAGAAGAGAAATTTGGAACTTGGTTCCAAACAGTTTCAGATCAGGAAGATATGTGGGGCAAGGATTTTGTTTTTACACAGGAGCCTGTAACGGGCTGCCAGAGGCAGTGCTAGAAGCTTTTAGTTAAGCGCATGAATATACTGGGAATGGGGGAGTATGGATTGTATGCAGGCAAAAGAGAATCAGTTTAATTTTGAGTCATGCTCAGCAGAGCCATTGTGGGCTGAAGGGCCTGTTCCTGTGCTGTACTGTAACACAGCGGTCCCACAATGGATTCAAATGAAGGAGTAACTGGTGCTGGAATGTGTGGCGATACTTGGAGGGCAGCCCCCAGCACATGCTTAGGTTGTGGTGATCCTTAATGCAAATGTGTGTTTCAATGTACATGTGATAAATGAATGAACCTGAATCTTTACGTCCAGATGAAGGGTCTCAACCAAAAGTGTTGACTTCCATTTTCTTCTCCCAGAAGATTACGTGTTCTTGGAATTCTCTTGCTCCGAGGAGGAAGTTCTATCAATAAATCGATTTGAAGTAGACAAATGTTTTTTTTTGCAGAGAGAGTCAATAGTTGTGAGGAACAGACAAGAAAGCAAAGCTGAACCCAAATCAGATCAGCCATGATCCTATTGAATGAGAGGGCAGCCGTACTCCTGCTCCAAATTTTGCAGCAGCATTACAGTGCAATATGTAAAAATTATTGTGAGTTACACAAATAAATAAGTAGTACAAAAGAGGAATAACAAAGCCCCATGTGCCTGCTCTGCCATTCAGTAGGATCTTGGGTGATCTTCCAGCACTGTGTCATTATACTGCACTAACCCAAACTCTTTTGAGTCCTTTTTTCCATATTACACACCATCTGACATATGTACACCCATTCACTCATCCTCTTTATATTCCCCTTCTCTATTCATTTTATCGTAGTGTTGGTAATGTAACTTGAACGATTCAGTAGACATACAGTATATTCAAGACTTCTACAACTCAGCCATCGTGAGGACTAAGAATAATCCACTGAACTCTGCAATCTCCATCAATACATTTTTTTCCTGGCTGTATGCTCCATTATAACACAGGGAACAGATAGTCAACTCACCAGGCCCCAAAACATCTGTATCTACACCAACTCATCCTGTCAAGATGTGTCGCAGCTTGATACGGCAACTGCTCTGCCAGGAACCTCAAGAAATTGTGGATGGCAGGATGGAAGTACATCTCCAATAAAGGAGTTGACAGGCTCTCCATCCCTCTGCTAGTCGACAGATCACCACTGGGAGCAGGCGCTGGACGGTCGTATGAGCAGCTGGAGCACATCACAAATCCTGGTTATACAACCACTGATACCAGGCAGACAATCTCTGAAGAGTATTGATAACGGCTGGGGTCACCCATCTTGTAAAGACACCGTTCGGAAGAAGGCAATCGCAAACCACTTCTGGAGAAGACATGATCTCCCTCGTCATAAAACACAGCACATAATGATGATGTGATACAGCCCAGTCCGTCACATAAACTGACCTCCCCTTCACTGACTCAGTCTACACTGCCTGCTCCCTCAGGAAAACAGGCAATATAATCAAGGACTCCTTGCACCCTGGTTCTTCTCTTTTCTCCCCACCCAGGTTGGACAGAAGAGCACAAACCTCCAGACTCAAAGAACAGCTTCTATCCCACTATTGAAACATCTGGTATGCTAAAAGATGAACTCTTGATCTCCCAGTCTTCTGACCCTGGCTCTGTTCATCTACCTGCACTGCACTCTTACTGTAATTACAGCATCAGATTCTGCATTCTGCTTTCTTTTTACTGTCTTGATGTACTTATGGGTGGAATGATCTGTCTGGATGGCATGCAGACAGAAGTTTTCCATTGTAGTTCAGTACATGTGACAATAATAAATCAATTACCAATACCAACCGGACTTATGGAAATCGTTATTGAACAAAGGTGGTGGGAAAATGGAAGGAGGTGTTTGCGTAACAGGAAGTGAATGATTGGATGAAGACATTGTGACTCTTTCCTCATTAGGTTTCTGCCCTCAGGTCTCACACCTAATCAACACCCACCTTGGAGATCTATGACCTCAGCTAGCACTAACCTAACCCTCTGCTCAGGAAAGGAAAGGAAACCCCCCCCCCTGCTGACTGCTCCTGTGGCTCCTCCCACAGACCCCTGTATAAAGGCGATTGGAGGCACTGCTCCTCCCTCAGTCTCCAGGATGTTGTGTGGTGGTCTCTTGCTGGTGAAGTGCTTTCTTCCAGCTAATAAAAGCCTATCTCGACTCACGTCTCCGAGAGTTATTGATGGTGCATCAGTAGGCCCTCCAGAGTCGAACATGGGTATTGTGTCTTAGCTGCGGTGAAGTTGATACATAAGCCAGGGCAGTACGTTATAGAGAGCAAGCTGTTGTCCATGCAGCAGGCTCCCTTTCTGCACGCAACTGATGAATCCAAAGGAATGACAATGACCAATACAGTTTAGCACAGGAGTTGTCAGGTCAGTGTTGAGCTCAACGTAGGTCTGCCTTACATTCTTCACCTCTGGATTTTTCCTCGGAGTTTATTACCAAAGATTTCCCCATGAGCAGGTAGAGCCGCGAGACAGCAGAGGGTCAAGGACAGAGTTTTCCTTCCTCTAGATGAGCCTTCAACCATGACTGATGAGCCCCACCTGCCCAAAGCAACTGGCTTTAAAGCACCATTAACCCACCTTTGGTCCTTCTGTCAGTAGAAACGGTCCCACTAGGCTTAGTATCTAAGCCACACATGAAGGCCAGTTGCTGGACTTGGTTGTCAGAAGCTATTTGGGACGCCATTGGGAGCATTTAATAAGTAGTGGGAGTTTATCCCCACTACCTCTGCCCTCCCCCGTCCCAAGAGTTTAGCAACCTTAGGAAACTAACTTTTCTTAAGGACAAGAATATTGGATATAACTGATTTTCAGGAAGAATACTGGATGTGGCAAATTTTGGATATTCATACTGGATGTAACAGAAATAAGAAGGCGACAGGCTTGTAGATTTACATGACTAGCAATGTGGTTGGACATGAAACCCAGTAAGGTGAATCCCTCATCGATAGTTAAAACGCAATCCCAAACCCGTGAAACAAAATCCTTACATAAGGTCATGTAAGGATTTTTGAGGATGTTGGTTTAATTGATATATGGAGGGACCTTTTCCCCAACAGAAGGGATTACACTCTTTATTCTGCGCCCCCCCCCCCCAATTCTGTATATACAAGAATAGACTATTTCAAAACATTTGGAAAAGACAAAGACAAAATAAACGCATGTGGAATTGGGACAATAGACATAAGTGACCGTGCACCTATATATTTATCTGTTGATTTTGACCTACAATCAAAGAATACTATTTGGAAACTAAATTCAAGTCTAGTCATGATCCCTACTTTAAGGAACGAATTAAAAAAGAAACTCTACTTAGAATTCAATGATAATGGAGAGGTTTCACCTCCCATTCTATGGGATACTCTGAAGGCTGTCTTAAGAGGGAAAATTATAGCAATATCTTCATATAAGAAAAAAATAAGGAATAAAACATTACAGGAATTACAAAATAGGCCGAAGGAACTAGAAAAAAGCACAAATTAAATTTGGCACAAAATACATTAGAGGAAATTTTTAAAAATTAGGAATGAAATTAATAGTTTGGTTATGCAAGAAATCAGGAAAAGTTTAATATTTCTGAAACAGAGACATTATGAAAGTGGATCTAGGTCTATGAAAATACTGGCGTGGAAACTGAAAAAAAGATAGCAGAAAATACAATTCATAGAATTAGGAATCCAAAAACAAAAATGATTTAAAAAAATAAGCTAAGTAAAATTCAAAAAGCTTTTGAAGTGTTTTACGAAACTCTATATTTCAAAGTTCTGGGGGAAGCATGACCCAAACTGACACCTTCCTGAATTCTCTAGAGTTACCCACTTTAAGCGAAGAACAAAATAGAAGGATGACTGCTGACGTAACTAAAGTTGAATTAAAAGCTGCAATTAGTAGGCTTAAATTAAGCAAGTCACCAGGATCAGACGGGTATATGGCAGAGTGGTACAAAGAATTTAAAAATGAGTTAATTCCTGTTTTAGTCCCCACACTGAAATGGGCTCTAAAAAAGGCACAAAGGCCACCCAGTTGGAAGGAAGCGATAATCTCAGCTATACCAAAAGAAGGCAAGGATAAAATGGAATGCGGGTCATTTAGATACATATCCGTTCTTAATGTAGATTATAGATTATTTACCTACATCATGGCCTAACGATTAGAAGAGTTTCTATCCATACTGATAAAAAACAATCAGACAGGTTTTATACAACAACACCAAACACACTATATACGAAGGACACTTCACATTATGGATCATATACAAAAAAATTAAATCGAAGCAAGTGATAAACGTGGATGTTGAAAAGGCATTTGATTCAGTTAATTGGAATTTTCTTTACAGAGTTTTACATAGATTTGGTTTCCAAGACACAATTATTAAAACTATACAGACACTATAATGGCAACCCTACTGCTAGGATTAAAATCAATGGTTATTTATCAAGTAGTCTTACCCTAGAAAGGGGCACAAGACAGGGTTGTGCATGGTCACCGCTACTTTTCACATTATATCCGGAACCATTAGCTCAATACGCCAGGCAAAATGAAGATATCGGGAATTATTATTAAAGGGACAGAGCATAAATTGGCCTGTTACACGGACGACATTTTAATCTATCTAGGGCAACCAACATACTCTTTACCTAAATTAATGCAACCCTTTGAACAATATGGTCAATTATCAGGATACAAGATCAACATAGATAAAACCCAATTACTTTCATATAACTATAGCCCACCAAAAGAAATTGAATAGATATCCTTAGGCATGGCACACAGAGTCTTTCGAATATTTGGGCATCATTATGCCAAAAGATTTGGCAAAATTATCAGAATGCAATTATCAGCCTATATATTAAAAAATTAAGGAAGATTTAACAAGATGGAACCTAATTCCCTTTTTTTAGTTTCAGTTCAAGGACTAAATCTATTAAAATTAATATACTGTCCAGACTATTATATCTCTTTCAAACCCTACCAATAGAGATTAATCAAAATTAATGAATGGAACAAAATGTTATCAAGATATATTTGGCAAGGTAAAAGACCTAGAGTTTGCAATTAGCCAAGGAAAAGGGGGGATGGGGCCTACCTTCTCTTAGAGATTATTATTTTGCAGCACAGTTGAGAGCTGTGATAAGTTGGTGCAACCCATCATATGACGCTCAATGGAAAAACATTGAGGAGGGGATACTTCCCATCCCCATAAAGGCAATTTTGGCTGATAACCACCTACAAAGGTGCAGAAATACTACTGATAACCCATGGGTGAAAAGGGCACTTAAAATATGGAAAACTATTATAAAAGAACATAAACTAGAGGGAGATATTGCAATACTTAAATGGTGTGCATATGACTCAGATTTTAAGCGGAATAAACTGGATGCTAGATTTAAGGACTGGACAGCTAAAGTAATAACAGTTCTTTGCAACATGATGAAAGAAAGAACACTGTTCAGTTTTGAAATGCTTAAAGAGAAACACTTATTAGAAAAACAAGATTTTTATCAGTATTTACAGATGCGACAATATGTTAGTAGGACGGTTAAAAACGTAACCAGGGCAAGTACATGCTTGATAGAGCTATTTAGAAAAGCATATAATTTAGATAACGGTAGTAGAATCATTTCAAGCGTGTATAAGGGTTTATCAAATCTTGAAACACATTTGACTTCATACATTAAAACAAAATGGGAGAAGGAAGGAGGGAAAATTATATCTGAGGAAGAATGGACAATAATATGGAAATATTAATGGAAGTGTACCAATTCACAGAAATGGAGGGAGTTCAGATGGAAAAACTATAAGATATTTTATTACACCTTCTCAGAAATCCCATTATGATAGTAACCTCCCTGTTTGCTGGAGAAACTGTGGAAATCAAAATGCAAATTATTATCATATTTTCTGGGAATGCCCTGTTATTAAAGACTATTGGAGGGGGATACACAATGCCCTACAAAACATCTTTAAATGTGAAATACCCTTAGAAAGTAAGATCATATATTTTGGGTATATACCTCAAGAATGGTTGAAGAGATAAATATTTAATGAATATACTGTTGGTGGCTGGTAAAAAGACTCTTACTAGGAAATGGTTATCACAGGAGAGTCCAACTTTAAATACATGGATGGAAATTACAATGGACATTTACAAAATGGAGAAGATAACAGCATCTGTTAATCATAAACTGGAACAATTTGATTCATACTGGGAAAAATGGTTTAACTACATAACACCTCAGAGGCCTGATTTTATTCTCACAAATCAATGAATTTGTTGTAAAAAAAAAGATCACTTCCTACTTGTACATAGTTCTTTCCTTTCACATGTTCTTCCCTTCCTCTCTTCTATAATGTATACCTCAGATAAATATTATGTGGAGATTTGAGGCATATGACTGTATGATATATATGTACAATATCTGAAATACATCTTATGGAAATGTTTGTTTGATGATGAACTTCAATAAAAAGTAAATTACAAAAAAAACGCAATCACCGGAAATACAGGAAAAAATGTAAACTGCTCACCTCCAGTTTCAGGTTCTGTTAAATTGTAGTTAATCTCCACGGGGCTTTCAATTGAACCATAAAAACTCTCTGTGTCCGAGCAGATACTGAGAGGAAAGCAAATGAATTAGATGAGAGGCTCTGATGGAAGCCTAGATGTTTCTCTCCCCACGTGTGCAGCATGTTCAATAACCCTCCCCAGTGACTCTCTCGTCCTCCCCACTCTGGATAATACTTTCAGAACACATACAATCAGCTCAAGGCTTCTACCCAATTGCTATCAGTCCCTTGAGCAGACTTCTTGTATGCTAAAGCTTCCTGACCTCCCAATCTAGCTGGTGGTGGTTGGTGGTCCTTGCACTTAATTTGTCTACCTGAAGCTTCTCTGTAACTGTGATAAACACAAGAGATTCTACAGACACTGGAAATCCAGAGTAATAAGCACAAAATCCTGGAGAAACTCTGCAGGTCAGGCAGCATCTATGGAAATCAATAACGAGTCGACATTTTGGGATGAGTCCTGATGAATGGCCTTGCCCCAGAACTTCAACTCTTTATTCATTTCCATAGATGCTCCCTGACCTGCTGAGTTCCCCCAGCATTTTGTGTGTTACACTGTAATTTTATATTCTATAGTACAGCACCATAGCATAGTAGTTAACACAAAGCTCTTCAGCCAGCGCCAGTGATCAGGGTTCAATTCCAGCACTGTCTGTAAGGAGTTTGCATATTCTCTCTGTGACCATGTGGGTTTCCACTAGCTGCTCCAGTTGCCTCCCACATCCCAAAGATGTGTGGGTTTATAGGCTAATTGCCTGCTGTAAATAGTGCCTCATGTAAATGAGGGGGGAAATCTGGGGTATGTGGAGAATAAAACAAGATTAGTAAATGGGCCCTTGCTGGCTAACACAGACTTGGTGGGCTGAAGGGCTTGTTCTCATCCTGTACAATTTTATGACTACAAAGTGCTATGAGGTTCTCCTGAAATTATAAATAATTCTGCCCATAAGCTAGTTGGTAATTTTTGCTTCAACATTACCCTGCACTCAATAATTAAATCGTATTCATTTCCTCCTTCCCTAACATTTCACCATCATCATATAAGGGCTGAGGGGCTATGCTGTAGTGCTCTGGGTACTATGACAAAGGTTCCCTCCTGACTTGGTGAACACGATTCCAGAGAGAGCAGTTCCTGAGACGCTCACAAGACACCCACTTCACTGTGAATATCTGGCCTGTTCATTTGTGGATGGAAGTGGAGACAAGACTGAACTTCATGCTCCTCACTGGGGAACCTCTACAGGTTGGGCTCATACCTCACTTGCTCACAATGAGGACAGTTAAGGCAACCTCCACTGGTGTTCCGGTCAAGGATCATCAAGGCCACTCAGACCATTCCCTCCTCCTTTTTCTATCTTCTAGATGAATATACAAGAACAGCTTCTTCCCCACTGCCGTCATAGTCCTGAACCAATCTTACAGATCCATAATTCCTTGAAAGTGATAGATAGGTTCATTAAAAGAGATTCTGTCCCATCGGCCTTCATTAATCAAAGTACTGAGTACAGGAGCTGGGATGTCATGCTGATGCTGTGTATTGGCAAGGCAAAATTTGGAGTATTGTGTGCACCTACCAAGATATCAGTAAGATTGAAAGGGTGCAGAAAAAATGTACAAGGCTATTACCATAACTGAGTTATAGGGAAAGGTTGAATACATTAGGACTTTATTCCCTTGAGCCTAGGAAACTGAGTGGAGATTTGATAATGGTATACAAAATTACTAGGGGCATATTCAGGGTAAATGCAAGCAGGCTCTTTTTCACTGAAGTTGGGTGAGACTAGAACTAGGGGTCATAGGTTAAGAGTAAAAGGTGAAATATTTAAGGCGGGGGGTCCCCAACCTGGGGTCCATAGCATAAGAAAAGTTTGAAACCCAGATTTAAGGGAAACCTGTGGGGGTAACATCTACACTCAGAGTCTGGAGAGAGAGTGGAATGAGCTGCCAGTGGAAGTTGTGGACATGGATTCAATTTTGACACATAGGGGAAGTCTGGTTAAGTACATGTATGGGAGGGGTATGGAGGGCTATGGTCTGAGAGTGGGTCAATTGGACTAGGCAGAATAACAGTCCAACACAGACCAGATGGGTCTAAAGGCCTGTTTCTGTGATGTAGTTCTCTATGACTATCTCCTCCACACCTCCAAGAGGACCACAACTTTGTCAGTTTTGGAGGCATGTGAGCCTCAATGACCCTGAGAGCTATGCTGGCTGGAGTCAGGGCTTTATGCTTTGGCTCTTGGTAGGGTCACCCCTGTCAAACAGGTCACAGGGTAGAGGCCAGGCTAAGAGTGTCCACCGGTCCTCCAGGTTCGGGGGTTTAGCTCAGGGCTAACAACCCTGACTGGTCAAACAAAACTGTTACTGAAACAGCAATGCCGAATCCTTCTACATCCGAGTGTGACGGGATTCCTGAGTCTCCAGCAGGGACTTGCATAACTGACAGTAAACCGAGAGGAAGCCACCGACAAGATGACAGAAACCATGAATGCTAAAAAAGAGATGGAGGACCTTCATTGCTGGCCAAAACTCCAGCAGCATAATGGGCAAAAGAAGAAGGATCACTTCCACAACCCCTTTCCGGTGGTGCTACCACTTTCTGGAACTATTGACTCCAATTCTTTCAGTTATTGTGTTGTCATTGCAGCATTTCTTTTTGCTATTCTTCAGTTTGCAATATTCTGTTATCTTGTGCTTGCCGCTGAGTTTATTGTATTAATTGTTACCATGCGCACTGTTTACTCTATAAGCAATATGTGGCAAAGATTTTCATTACACTCCAGTACACACAACGTTAAAGGAAACTAATCTGCAACACAACCCACAGTGAAAATGTTACTTCTGCTGCAGATCACAAGACTTTATTGACTATTTTCCCATCTCACCACAGCCAAGAGGACGCTCAAACCAAAGCAGGTGTTTAAGCCAAAGAGAGAGATATGCTCCAGAAATTTTATGGATCTCCATGTAAGTAATTTTTCTCAGTAAATGAAAAATTCATTGTGAGGGTACCTCAGGTTTCCTTGTGAGTCCGCTTTCTCATGGTATCGATCAATTTCTTTTCGCAAACTCATCATCCACATCTGGAAGGAAGAGCATTAAACACTGATCAGCCTCACTCAGCCAGCACCATTGGAGATCATGGACCAGGGAAGAACTGAGGCTCCCAGAAATGGGCTGCTACCATCGGGCGGGAGGTACAGATGGCTGAAGTCCCACACCAGCAGGTTACCCACGTCTCTTTAAACTCATAGGGACACAGTTCCCACTGTTTCTAAGCTCGCTATGACTCACTTAATGCTCCCTTTAAACTCATGGACACCTTAACCCGCTCAGTTTAAATTTATCAGAACAGTTTCCCGCTCCTTCTAAACTCACTAGAACTGCTTCCAGATCCCTTTAAACTCAGTTACCTGTGTCCCTTTAAATCATGGGGACACAGTTACCTGCAAACTCACTGAGATTCAATTACCTGCTCACTTTAGACTCATCAGGACAACTTCCCACTCCCTTTAAAAACAACAGAGGTATACAAAATTATGAGGGGTATAGATAGGGCAAATGCAAAAAGCTTTTTCCACTGAGATGGGTGGGACTACAACCAGAGGTCATGGGTTAAGGGTGAAAGGTGAGAAGTTTAAGGGGATCATGAGGGGAAACTTCTTCACTCAGAGGGTGGGGAGAGTGTGTAATGAGCTACCAGCACAAGTCATGCCTGCAAGCTTGATTTCAAGGTTTAAGCGAAGTTTGGATAGGACATGGATGTTAGGGGTATGGAGGGCTACGGTCCCGGTGCTGGTTGAAGGGATGAGACAGTGTAAATGGTTCAGCATGGAGTAGATGGGCCAAAGAGCCTGTTCCTCTGCTGTACTTCTCTATTACACCGATCTCTGTTTTCCATTCCCTTTAAACTTCTGTAGTTACAGAGAAGTTTATTATTATACTGTCCAGTAAAATAAGCTGGAACACACCACGTGGGGCGGTGGTAGAGGCTGGTATAACAGGAACAGGTAAACTTGTCTTTGATAGCACATCAATGTAAGACAAAGGGAAGGTTCTAGGCTGTGGAGGAGGGAAGGATGAGGTTGATCACGGAGAAGGTTTACATAGGTCGGCACGACATGGTGAGCAGGACTGTTCCATATTCTATAAACAAAATGGAAGCTTGTTGGTATGTGCAGAAAACCTGCTCATCTAGCACTAACAAACTCCCAACAGTGCTGGATTATCAGAGTTTTACAGTAGCCAATGTTGGGGCTCGTCAGCCGTGGTTGGCAGCTCATCTAGAAGGAAAACTCTGATCTCAAACCTTTGCCTTGCAGCCATAACCCACTCATGGGCAAGGCTTTGGGAGTAAGCCCCGAGGAAAATTCAGAGATGGAGTCCCTAAGACAGCCCTACATTGAGTTCAACCTGACTGGCAACTCCTGTGACACCACAAGCACCAAACTGTAGCCGTCCCGGTTGTACTTCTGGATTCATCAGCTGCATGGAGAGGGGGAGCCTGCGTCATGGGCAATAGCTTTCTCTCCATATTGTACTGCCCTGGCTTGTGTACAACATAGACAGCTTGGATGCAGCATCCATGGCTGACCCTGACCAGTGGAAACCACTAGATCAATTAGAGTTCTTTTCAAAGAAGTGGTACATGCAGGGTTGATTGCAACATTTAAGTACATGGATGGGAGGGGTATGGAGGGCTACAGTCCACATGCAGGTCCACATGTGACGAGGTAGAATAATAGTTTGGCATGGACCAGATGGGCCGAGCAGCCTGTTTCTGTGCTGCAATGCACTATGACTTTAAAGTTTTTCTTGCGTGCTTTTGAAGCATGTTCAATGTAAGCAGCACACTAAGATTGATGAGAAATCTGGAAATCAAAGCCCAGTGACTGGAGACCGGAGGCTTGCCCTGGAGTTACAGAACTGCCCATGGGAGGGTGCGTGGGTGGGAAGGACGGTCGGAGGGAAGAAGTTCTGGTTTGTTGTGTTCTGTGCTATTTTGCTGAACATTGTGGGCGTGCCTAGGTGTGTTGGTTGTTAATGCAAACAACGCATTTCACTGTCTGCTATGAGGTACGTGTGATAAATAAATCTGAATTTGAATTTGAGTTTTTCATTGGAGTGAACCAGGACAGAGTGGTTCCTCACACCCCACCCCCCAAAATGAACAGCCACTGACCCAAGGATAGCCACACAAACAGAGCACGAGCTTTACCTTCCTCTCCTCTTCGCAGGCAGCTGAGAAGAACCAGGTCCTGTGTTTCTTGTTAACGTGGATGATTTTGAAGGGGAATACATTGCTTGATGTTGTTTCCTCCGTCGACCTCATAACCCTGAGGGACAGAAAGAGTGCAAAGTTAGATATTAGTTATGTTGGTTGAAAGACTGGGATGGATCTTTTAGCCCTCATTGGGTGAGTTTGGAAATTAAATTGGTACCAGGTTATGCTCTGGGTTCTATTTTAGGGACTTCTCTCCCTTTTGCTCTTTCTAAATTGCCGAAACGAATTGACAACCCAATAGTTAAACATACTTTACGTATATGGATTCAATTTCGGAAATTTTTCGGATTGACTCAGTTCGTTTTAAATATTCCTATTGTATCTAATTGTTTTTTCCACCCTTCAATTATAGATCAAGCTTATTCGACTTGGAAAACTAAGGGATTACTAAGATTTTCTGATTTATTTTTGGACAATTGTTTAATGTCTTTTGAGCAATTATCTAATAAATATAATTTGCCTAGATTTCATTTTTTTTTAGATATTTACAGATTAGGCATTTTTTAAGTACTGTACTTCCTACATTTCCAAATTTTGTGTCTTCAGATATTTTGGAGAGTTTGTTTGAATTAAACCCTTTTCAAAAAGGGCTTATATCAAAACTTTATAATATAATTATGAAGATACGTTCAGAGCCCCTTTATATGACAAAAAATAATTGGGAGAGCTTAATCTTATTATTCCTATTGAGAATTGGGATAGAATTCTTCAATTAGTTAATACATCATCTATATGTGCCAAACATTCATTAATACAATTTAAGGTCGTACATAGGGCCCATATGTCCAAGGATAAATTAGCTCATTTTAATTCTTATATAAATCCTATTTGTGATAGATGTCAATCTGAAACAGCGTCTTTAACTCATATGTTTTGGTCATGTCCGCTTTTGAAAAAATATTGGAAAGATACTTTTGATATTATCTCTGCGGTATTGAACATCGATTTACAACCCCATCCTATTACCACAATTTTTGGTTTACCAATGATGGACTCACTGCATTTATCTTCTTCCGCCTGTTGAATGATTGCATTTCTCACTCTAATGGCTAGAAGATCTATTTTGCTGAATTGGAAGGAAATTAATCCTCCCACTGTATTTCATTGGTTTTCTCAAACTATGTTATGTTTAAATTTAGAAAAAATTAGAAGTGGTGTATTTGATACTTCTATTAAATTTGAAAAGATATGGAGACCATTTATTCAATATTTTCATATGATGTAATATGACCCTGTTCCAGGCTTATTTGATTTTCCAGCTTTAATCTTATTTATGTTGAGAGGATCGGAGTTGACAACACTGATGATTATGTATTCTTGTGAGATATTATAAACAGCCCTTTTTTTTCTTTTTCTAGTTTTTCTTTTTCTTTTTTTGCTTTTTTTCTTTATTAGCTATTAGATTAGTAGTTTATTTATTTTTGCATAACATTTTTTTCTCTTTTTTCTGTTTTTTTTATATTATATATTATGAAATACCTAGATTTACCTTGTTCATATATATACTGTATTGTTCAGGTTTTGGGAATACTCATTTATACTGTAATCATTGCTTATGTATTCTTTCATGTGCAATGGGAGTGTGTATGCTTGTAATCCCTTTATTAATATATCAATTGTATTTTGTTCATATTATTAATAATAATAAAAAGATTGAAAAAGAAAGAAAGAGTGCAAAGTTAAGTTACTTGTGGTACCGAGGGTTTCAAACACAAGAGGATTATCAGTGCAATACACACAGGTCCTGCAGAAGGATCTCGGCCCAATATTCCTTTCCATAGATGCAGCATAACCTACTGAGATCCTCCAGCATTTTGTGTGTGTTGCTCCAGGTTTACAGCATCTTGTGTAGAGGATTACCAGCAGTGTTAAATAAGCAGGTTACTCAGCAGTAATTTACAAATCAATCATGACAGTACAGTCGGCCCTCCTTATCCACAGATTCCGCATGTGCGGATTCAACCAATCGCGGATCGGGAAAACCCGGACGTTCTCTCTCCAGCACTTGTTGTTCAAGCATGTACAGACTATTTTTTCTTGTCATTATTCCCTAAACAATACAGTATAACAACTATTTACTAGTATTTACATTGTATTAGGTATTATTAGTAACCTAGAAATGACTTAAAAGCACAGGTAGTCTCCAGGTTATGAATGAGTTCCGTTCCTGAGTTCGCCTTTAAGTCAGATTTGAAGTCGGAACAGGTACATCCGGTATTATTTAGCGTCAGTCAAACATTTTTCTTAGTATATAGTACATATTTTACCTTTCTATGCATATAAAACACTTAAGAAACATACGTATTTCAATAGTTAAACTACTGCGTTGCTTAGTAATAATTGTAGCTTTCATCGGGGCAGGGCCTTTCACATGCTCCATTAACATTGTTCTGATCGTTGACCAACTATAGTCTAGCACTTTTCCAATGACCGATGGCGTTTCACCTCTTTCTGATCGCTTTATTACTTCCACCTTATCTTTAATCGTGATCGTGATTATTTTCGTGAACAGAAGCACTGCGGATTCAGAGCTGCGACGCCAGGTCCTAATGTCCACTGCACTGAGATGTTAAATAAAGTCTGGGGTTCCGCTGGGTCCTAAAGACCACCGCACTGGGACAGGTTAAATAAGGGACTTGAGCATCCGTGTTTTTTGGTATCCGCGGGGGGTCCTGGAACCAATCCCCACGGATAAGGAGTGCCAACTGTATTCCCAATAGAGATGTGCCAAGACAGCACAGCAACATAGCAGTTAGCATAACGCTTCACAACGCCAGCAATCTGGGTTCAATTCCCACCAGTATCCCTAAGGAGTTGGTACGTTCTCCCTGTGACGGTGTGGGTTTCCTCTGGGTGCACATCTTTCCTCCCACGTTCCAAAGACATACAGGTTAGTAAGTTGCGGGCACACTATGTTGGTGTCAGAAGCATAGTAACACTCGTGGGCTGCCCTCAGAAAATTCTTGGACTTTGTTGGTCATTGATGCAAAACCGATGCATTTCAGTGTGTTTGTGACAAATAAAGCTGAGCTCCTTCACTAGTCAATCACTCTCTTTCCTTTGCTTTCAAACAAGGTTAGCAAACTTCAGAAGCAGAACATCACACCAGTTGGTGGAGGAACTCAGTAAGACAGGCAGCATCCGTGGAGGAAATGAACAGTTAATATTTCGGGCTATGACTCTCATTTCTCCTTCCAACTGTTCTATTTTTGTTCGAAGTTCCAGTGACTGCAGTCCCTTTTGTCTTCAGCCCGTCGTCAAGCTTAAATTCATTGTCATAGGAATACAAGCCCAGGGAATAGGACCATAGACCTTAAGACATAGGAGCAGAATTAGATTACTAAGGTCATCAAGTCTGATCCACCATTCCACCATGACTGATTTATTATCCCTCTCAACACCATTCTCCAGCCTTCTCTCCGTAACCTTTAACACCCTGACTTACCAAGTACCTGTCAACCTCCATTTTAAATATACTCAATGACTTGGCCTCCACAGCCATCCATGGCAATGAACTCCATAGATTCACCAGCCCCTTTGTTATGTTTTGTTGTATCTCCCCACTCGCTGTGAAAGGGGACACCACTCTTTCCCTTCATTAGGGAGAGAGAGAGAGAGAGCCTGTGAGATATTGAAGATGGGAGAATGATTAGTTTGTTAGACTGCAACAGATCTTTCCTGGGGGCTTTGTTATTGCTTGCTTGGTGGATGGGAGAGGGTCACTGCTTTGCTACCACTTGTGCATGGGAGGGGAGAATGGGGGGGCTTCAGAGTTTGAACGTTTTAACTGTCAGTCATTTTCGGGGTACTCTTCTATTGTGTGAAGCAGAACATCACACAAGTGGGTGGAGGAAATGAACAGTCAATGTATCAGGGTATGACTCTCATTTCTCCTTCCATCTGTTCTATTTTTGTTCGAATTTCAGGAAATTTCAGGAAATTTTTTAATACACTTCTCTGATATTAAATGGAACTATTGAGCTATTGACTCTGGTTAAGGAAACTCCTGCTATCTCTGTCCTGAATAGACGTCCCTCTATTCTGTAACTGTGTCCTGTGGTCCGAGACTCAGCCATTACAGAATACATCCTTTCCACATCCAGTCTATCTTGGCCTCTCAATATTCAATAGGTTTCAGTGTGATCTCCCCCCCATTCTTCTAAACTCCAACAAGTACAGGCGCAGAGCTATCGAACGCTCCTCATATGTTAACCCTTTCATTTCTGTAAACATTCTCACGAACTTCCTCTGGACCCCCTCCAACGTGAACACATCTTTTCTGATATGAGGGGCCCAAAATTGCTAACAATACTCCAAGTCTTATAGTCTGACTATAAAACCTTTGCATCCCATTCTTGTTCCTATATTCTAGTCCTCTCGAAATGAATGTTGACATTGCATTTGCTTTAATTATTTATTTTCATGGCACAAGTACCATAAAAATTAGCTTTTTGGGCAGCAGCACCATATATTACCAACATAATATAACATAAACTTAACAGGAATGTTTGGAAATGAAACATAACGTTACTGAAATTGAAAGAGACAAGAAAGAAAGATAGTTTGAGATAGCGTTAGGGTTTTTCAGGTCAGTTTTTTTTTATCAGCAGTACACATGGAAGATAACATATTAAATAAGAAAATATCAGTTTTATTTGTCAAATGTACAGAATGTAAAAAACATCAAAGCATACAGTGATAACAAGCAAAAATCTGCAGATGCTGGAAATCCGAGCAACACACACAAAATGCTGGAGGAACTCAGCAGGCCAGGCAGCATCTACGGAAAAGAGTGCAGCTGAATTGGCCTGAATCGTCGACTGTACTCTTTTCCAAAACACACAGTGAAATGCACTGTCTGCATCCAATCAAACTAGCGAGGTTTGTTCTGGGGCAGCCTGCAAGTGTTGGCATACCTCTGGTGCCAACATACCATGCCCACAACTTACTAACCCCAACCAAAGGGCTTTGGAATGTGGAAGGAGACTACAAGGGGTGATTGATAAGTTTGTGGCCTAAGGTAGAAGGAGTTAATTTTAGAAAACCTTGCACATTTATTTTTCAACATACTGTAGTCCCCTCCTACATTTACACACTTAGTCCAGCGGCTGTGGAGTATATGGAGCTTGAACCTCCAGCAAGTGTCCACAGCAGGGGTGATTGACAAGTTCACAGCCTAAGGTAAAAGGAGATGAGTTATACTGCTCTCGTTACATGCAGATGCAGTTCAACTCTTTGAGTAACTCATCAGGGGTGATTGATAAGTTTGTGGCCAAAGGTAGAAGGAGATGAGTTATTAACTAGTTATTATGCAGAAAGTTTGAAGTTAATAACTCATCTCCTTCTACCTTTGGCCACAAACTTATCAATCACCCCTGATGAATCACTCAAAGAGTTGACCTGCATGTGCATGTAACGAGAGCTGTATAACATCTCCTTCTACCTTGGGCCACAAACTTATCAATCACCCCTCATACATTCACCTGGAGGAAACTCACGTGGTAACAGGGAGAAACTCTTTTCAGAGAACCCTCTCCGTGATCGTTAGTGCTGTAAGGCGATTACACTAACCTCTACGCTACCGTTTCCCCGCCGCCCCCATGTGTGGCTAACTCATTTCAGAATCAGGTTTATTATCACTGAGATTGGTCACGAAATTTGTTGTTTTGTGGCAGCAGTACAGTGCAATACGTTAGAAATCACGTGAGTTACAATAGGAAATACATGAAAATAAACAGTGCAAGAGGAGAGCAAGATATTGAAGTACTGTTCACGTGTTCACGAGTTGTTCAGAAATTTAATGGCAGAAGGGTAGAAGCTGATTCTAATATGTAGAATACGAGTCTCCAGGGTCCTGTACCTCCTCTTTGATGGTAGCAATGAGAAGAGGGCATGTTCTGGGTGATGGGGGTCCTTAATTGTGGATGCCATCTTTTCTGAGGCATCGCCTTTTGAACATGTCCTTGATGATCTTTGGCGAGTGCCCATTATGGAGATGATTAAGTTTATAACCGAGAAGAGGGTATGTCCTGGATGGTCTTTAACAATGGATGCTGCCTTCTTGAGACTGCCTCTTACAAAAGTCCTTGCTGATGGGGAGGGCTTTCCTGTGACGGAGCTGGCTGAGTTTATAACCCTCTGCCGCCTCTTGCGATCTTGCACACTGAAGCCTCCATATCAATCAGAATGCTCTCCATGTAGGCATTTTCAAGTATCTTTGGCAAAATACCAAAATCTCTTCAACCTCCTAACGAAGCAGAGTCACTGATGTGCATTCGTCACGATTGCATCTTTATGCTGTGTTCGGGATAGATCCTCTGAGATCCCGAGATTTCCAGTTTCTGCAGTTTTTCTTTAATTTTCATTTTATGGTTTATTTAAGAAGGTGAAGCTGTCACTAATCTAAACTAAAACATTAGGTATTATTTTACAAGCTTACTACCTTTAAATTTAGTCAGTTTTATTTATGAAACTTCTGTTTCCTGCTTTATGGGGCTGACTCATAATTACTCCTCAAAGTTGCTGATGAAGCCGTTCTGGTTTTGGGGAACTTGGGATGAACAGGAAACACACGGACTTACCATAGCGTCTGCAAATCAAGATTAAAGCTCAAGAGACGCACTCCTCCAGCACTGTTTGACTTCTGGTTCTTTGCTGCAAGGTATCATGGCTGTTACAGTGAAACTCTAGACTGTCAAAAGTCCTAGGATCTAGGCCTGAAGATCAAACTAGTGAATAGCAAATCCTCAGGAAGGTATACAGACATCAGCAAACACTGGAGGGCAAAGCTGAAAGTCGGACCCCAGAAGAAGGCAAGCCTGGAGGTAGATGCCCAAATATTGAGAACCTACAGTAGAGGCCTGACAGAGTTACAATAGCCTGGTCACGCGGACTGGAGGTCTATGCCAGTCTGGAAGCTGAGGTCCAAAGGTCAAACACTTGACTGATGAGTCCTGGAGCAAAATCTGAAGATGAAGGCCCAATGTTTGGGAGTCTGAGAGTCCAGGGCCAAGGACTGGGGTCCGGAGGTGGCCTGTCCCAGGCCTGGGTGCCTGTGTGGGTGGATGGGAAAGGAGCTTATTTCGCTGTTAACACACAGAAAATGCTGAAGAAACTCAGCAGGTCAGGCAGCATCTGTGGAAAAGAGTACAGTCGACGTTTTGGGCCAACACCCTTCAGCAGGATGCCCGAAATGCTGACTGTACTTTATTCCACAGATGCTGCCTAGCCTCCTGAGTTCCTCCAGCATTTTGTGTGTGTTGCTAAAGATTTAATTGCTAAGACTTTTTTTATCCTTGTGGAATAACATCCTACCAGACTGGCAGGGGGGGAGGGGGCGGGATCCACTCTGTTTGGCAGGTGAGACTGGCGACTGTGAAACAATCTCAGGTTCTGGGACCTTCTCTGTGGTTGTTGTAGGAGTTGATTCTGAACCTGCAGGAGGTAGTTCTGACAGCTTTGGACACCTTTCTTCTCCTTTTCTCAGTTTCTTTTAGTTTCTGCATCTTGATCTACAGAAGGTGCATTTAGTTCACTGGAGTATTCTCTTATTAATTCTTCTATTGCTCCCTTTACGATCTGATCTCTCCCCTTGGTTTCCAGTAACGTTGAATCAGGTTTGCGAGTTTGCTGAGTGAGACAGAGTCACTGACTACAAATAAGTATATTAATCATTTATTTACTGTTACGTACCCCATAACTGGGTCACTTACCAGCAAAGATAGAGAGGTCCATTGAAGTCTGATGGTACTATTTTAAAGGTATTTATTGATAAAAATACACAAAATAATATCAATGCAAACATACAGATAATATACGTCGTCAATACTAAATCTAAAAGTGCGGGTATAATAATAATCAATAAGAAATAGCTCTATCGTTGTCTAGGGGATAATGTATTGTCCGATGGAAATATAAAAGTCACTTTAGTTCATTCAAGCTGCAGCGTTTTGGTTTGAGAGAAAGACGGGTTAAAACTTGCCCATTCCTTTTATGATGTCAATCCTTCGAGAGTCGTCGGGAGTTGATTTCCCCGTTGTTAGCTAAAAACCGTTCTTCCATGGTAAAGGCCCACTGATTCTGGGGCAAATGGAACCGAACACACGTGGCCTCCTCCCACCGGCTTCCACAATTACGGGATCGCTAGCATTTCTTCTGGTGCGTCTGAGGGGCTGTACCCACAGACCCTCTTTTATCCTGACTCACAGGGTCTCAGATGTCAATCAGGTTGGGGGTGATGCAATCCCTCCACCAACCAGCCCACTTTGCCTGAGGGCTTCCACGAAGCACAGTATTGTAATACACAATTCCGTCTCCAAGAGACAATGGCCATTTCCCGTAGCTTTATATCGCCGGGGGAGGGGGTCAAGACATTCCAAACATCTCTCTCTCATTTCCTGGGTCTCCTGACCCAAATCAATAGCGATCCTGCGATTCTCAAAAAGGAGGGGGCTGCAGGCGTAACATTACAAGCAGTAAAAATTCAACCATACATTCACGCCCCTCAAGTTACACAAATAACAAAACTAAATATTCAACAAACAGATACTTAGTTAAAAGTGTGCATGAAATGTACCTTCTGAAGGTATGTGCTACTCTTTATACCCAGGGTATTTGAAATTGCACACTCGGTGTCATGGCACACAAGCCAACCAATGAGAAGAGCAGCTGCAGTTCTTAAATTGGCCAATCACGATGGAAGAAACCTTCGATCGAAATAAGCCATACCCCCCACCCCGCAAAAGGATATTTCCGCATCCACGTCATTCTGAGTCCTCTGCTTTGGTAGATCCATAGGCTCCTTTCTTTTTTGCCCTCCATTCATCCTCTGGTCTTTGCATCTACTTTTATAAGCATCTTCTTGTCTCCCACTTGAGGTTCAGGCAATAATCTTAATGCACAGAGTAGATTCTGGTTCTTCATACTGACAAAATCCAAATGCCTGCAACTTTCCTGAAGCTCCTTGAACTCTTCCGGCTTGAACCCAAACCACATTTTGCAAGTTAACTGCCCTATTAATGTATCAGAAGGTTTCTCAGATATGTTGGCTACAAAACCTGTTGGATCACTGGTTCGACACTTCCATGGTTTCTGAGAGCAGAATAGTCCTTCCTTGGTCCAATATGTTTCCTAATCAGAGGCACAGAGACTGACACCAACATCAATCTCTATTGGGCAACAGTTTATGATGTTTGGCATGCAGACACATCAACCAGTACTTCCCTTATTTCTCTTTCAGTCGGCTTCATTGCAGGGGACGTGGCTTGCAAATGGTGGATGGATCTCCAATCAAGTTGTAAATGTCTCAGCCAATCACAGCCCCGCAATGCTGGTCCCTCTGTGTTTACCACATACAAGCTCAATGTAACTTGGTCGTTCTGTTTCACTGTTACAAATGTAATTCCCACTGGAGTTTTTTCCCCCTCCAGTACAATTTCTTAGCTGGATATCTGTAACCTTCAATTTAGTATCTATGCCATTCAAAGTCATTTTGTGGAATGACTGAAACAGCTGAACCAGTGTCCAATTCCATTTTAATTAATTTGCTGTTCACTTCTGGTGTAAGCCATACTACTCGTCTATCATTAATTTTCACATTGTAAATCACAAGGCTACACAGTCTTGCATCACTCTCATCATTATCAGATTTTTCATCAATAGTATTCAGAGTAGTGCTCTTTTTGAAACTCCTACTGTTTTGAAACTTCTTCTTTGACCTTTTAATTTTTTCTCTTCTTTGTGCAATCAATTTATTTTTGTCTGCTTGACATTTGCTTCGTATGTGTTCTCCTTACTTTCTGAAAGTTTCGCTTTTAAATCTGTATTGATCTGGTGGATGTGAACCCCTGCCACAACGGTAACACCTTTTATTTGGCCAGGCCAGTTTCTGTGTAGACATTGCAATTTTGTTCATGCTCACTTTCAATCCTGACTATAGCTCAATTGTGCCTCTGTCTGTGTTTTCCACCGAAACAGTGATTTCAACCACCCTTTTAAATGCAAGCTGTGTTTCCGTGAGGAGCCATTTTTGAATGTTCTCTTGTAAGATTCCACAAACTAAACGATCTCTCAGTGTGAATTGACAAACCTCAGACAATCTCCTCAACTCAGCCACGTACACTGACATGGACTCCCCTTCCTTTTGATTTCACTTATGAAACCTAAAGCATTCTGCAATCAACAATGGCTTCGGTTCTAAATGTCTCTGCATTACTTTTACAATATCAGCAAAGCTCATTTCTGCCAGCTTGGTTGTAGCAGTCAAAATTCAAAGCAAACTGCATGTCTTTAAACCTAACACACTCAGGAAAATTGGTATTCAATTCTTATTAGCTATCTCATTTGCTTCAAAAGATTGTTCAGTTTGGTCAGTGTATAAAATCCATTTACCTGTGGTGTAATCAAATGTATCTATCTTTCCAAAGTAGCCAGCCATTTCTGTTTATTTTAATGATTATTATCACCCAGTACTCATTCTTTATGAACCCTGAATTCTTCCATTTACTGCCTTTTATTTAAAAAAATTCGATTGCTTCTTCCCTCTGAAGAACATGTGCTGTGCTGCTTTTTTTTTTAAAAAACTTAACCGTCTATTGGAGAAAGTTTATGGGAATGCAGAGAGAATAGGGTAGGTTAGGTTGGAAGCCCAGGATTTGAAGGCCCAATGTCTTTTTAGTTTGAACATCTTACTGCACCTCAACAAATTGGACTCAGGTTCGTTTTTAAAAATACCTTGTTGCTACTGCTAGGTTTTGTAACATCAAGACATTAAACTAGTTCAAAGGAAGACAAGGGAGTCTGGGAATGTGGGTCTAACTTTGTGTCTACCTCAAGCACAGCGTGCCTGTATCATGCAAGATTACTCAGATATTACTGAAATATTAAATACATAATCGTGGGACTTGAACTCCTTGAACTCTGGTCTCGCACAGGCCATCAACTCCAGGACTTGCTGATCTGAGGGGGGTTGTCACTCGCCTGGGCTTACAGACATTGGGCTTTCAAATCCTGGGCTTCCAACCTAACCCATCCTATTCTCTCTGCATTCCCATAAACTTTCCCCAAAACTCTATTACTTACCCACACACTAGGGACAATTTACAGTGGCCATTTAAACGACCAACCTGCATGTCTGTGGAAGTGGGAGGAAACCGGATCACCAGGAGGGGAAACGTGCGGTCGCACAGAGAATGTGTAAACTTCATGCAGACTGCATCTGAGGTCAGGATCAAACCTGGGTCTCTGACACTGTTAATCAGCTGCCCTACCTGCTGCAAAACTGTGCCTCCCCATTAAGAACAAATTTGACATGCGTATTAGTAAACCTGAATCAGCTGGATCCCAAGAGAATATTCAGATTCAGATTAATTTATTTATTACATCAAAACATACAGTGAAACGCATTGTTTGCGTTAACAACCAACGCAACCCAAGGATGTGCTAGGGGCAGCCTGAAGTGTTGCCACACATTCCAGTGTCAACGTAGCATGGTCACACCGTTCAGCAGTATAACACAAGCAGCAGCAACAACAACAACAACAACAACAGCAAAACTAGAAACAAGAGAAAATCTGCAGATGCTGGAAATCCAAGCAACACACACAAAATGCTGGAGGAACCCAGAAGGCCAGGCAGCATCTGTGGAAAAAAAGTACAGTCGACGTTTTGGGTTGAAACCCTTCAGCAGGCCTGGAGAAAAAAAAGATGAGTAGATTCCATCTTTTTCCGTACGTTTTATATTCTATGTTTCTATGTGTCGAGGACTCCCGCAACTTCCTTCGAATTAGTTTAATGTTTTAAAGTTGCAAAACATAGCAGATACCAAAAGACTCAGATGAAGTCCAGGTCTAGGAGTCAAGGCCCCAAAGCTGGGGAGAGAAAAGGGGCTTATCCTGAAGTTCTGCCTTTGTAGTTCAATGTCCACATGATAAATAAATTAATCTGATCTGATAAATCTGGATCAAAGTTAAATTATTGTCCAAGCATTCATACCACATCCAACCCTGAGCTTCATTTTCTTGCAGACACTCACAGGAAAACAAAGAAACACAATAGAATCCACAAAAACCAAAGACCAACAAACATCTAACGTACAAAGACCCGAGTCAAGTTTATTGTCATTTGACTATATACATGTATGAAACATATGTAACCATCTAATGTATGCAGAAATGAGACAATGTTTCTTTGAACCAGGGTGTAAAGCACAAATGGTAACTTATGAAGGTAAGGATAAAATCTACAGATGAATCACATATAAATAACAAACTAAAGCGCATTAATATTAAATATTGTAAGGTATAGAACAGATTAACCAGTGACACTTCAAATATGGTGCAGTGGAGAGTTCAGAAGCCTAATGGCTCGAGGGAAGAAACTGTTCACGCATCAGTCTCCTGCCTGATGGTAGAAAGTCAAGGAGGATGCTGGATGGATGGATGGATGGATGGGATCCTTAATAAAACCGAGGGCCCTGCGTACAAAGCTCTCCTGATACAAGTCCCCGATGGATGGTAGGGAGACCCCTATGATCCTCCCAGCTGTTCTCACAGTCCTTTGTTGGGACTTCCCGTTCGATGCTCAACTGCTCCCATACCAGATGATGATGCAACTTATCAGGATGCTCTCAACGGTGCGCCCGTAAAACGCAGTTAAGATGGGCATTGGGGGTGGGTCCTCGCTTGCCTCAATCTTCTTAGAAAGTGGAGTCGCTGCTGTGCCTTCTTGTTCAGGGAGGTGAAATTCAGGGATCAGGTGAGGTTATCGTTGATATGAACTGCCAGGAACTTGGTGTATTCAACTCTCTCTACTGAAGAACCATGTACTCTCGGAGGTTTGTCTGCATCTTCCTGAGTCTGTAATGACTTCCTTTGTCTTCTCCACATTCTAGCTTAGCTTGTTTTTCTCACACCAATCCACCAGCTGCTCTGCTTCCTCTCTACACTCTGTCTCGTCATCGTTCTTGATGAGGCCAACCACTGTTGTGCCATCCACAAACTTGATGACACGGTTTGAGCTGGATCCTGTGACACATTCAGCAGTGTACACAGCAGCGGGCTGAGCACATAGCCTAGTGCTCAGCGTAATGGGATGAGAAAGGGTGCTGTCCATACAGACTGACTGTAGCCTTACTGATAACATGCCCAGTATCCAATTGCAGAGGGAGGTGTTGAGACCCAACCAGGACAGTTTCCCCACCAGCTTCTAGGATACGATGGTGTTGAACATCAAAGTGAAGTCTATAAATGGCAGTCTGGCATCTGAGACCCCATTTTCCAGGTGGAATCAGACAGCGTGGAGGGCAAAGCTATTGCATCATCAGTTGATGGATTTGAGCAATAGGCAAACTGGAAGGGGTCCAGTGTACTCCATGACCAGCCACTCAACGTATTTCATAATGGTTGATGTTAATGCCACTGGACGATCGTCATTTAGGCAGGTTTACTGTCACCTTCTTTGGCACTGGAATGATGGTTGCCACTTTGAAAACCAAGGGAACAATGGATTGTTCCGGAGAGGTGTTGACTATGTCCCTCAACACCATTGTCAGCTGAGCAGTGCAGTCTTTTAGAACCCAACCTGCTATACTTTCAAGTCCTGCGGCTTTGCATGGGTTAATTCTGGCCAGAGTCTTCCTCACTTCAACTTCAGCCAGGCAGAGTTCCCGTTGCCCTAGAAGGAGGGGTTCCTTCCTCACCAGCACTTTGTTTTGCCATCAAACCAGTTGTAGAAGACTTTTGGCCTCTCACTGACCCACAGGGTAGAGTTGCAGTCTGCAATCCTCCAAATTGCCTGCCACATGCACCCTGAGTCTCTGGTATTGCATTAGTGGTTGTAAACTCTCTGAGAATGCTCCAACTTTGCCTTCCCGATGACGCAGGAAAGCACCGTTCTTCCTTCCCTGACAGCTGTCGCCTCCCCGGTCAAAAGGCCTCATCACGATCCCACAGCTTGACACGGACCTCTGTAGTAAACCGTGGCCTCTGAACTGTCCTCACCCGGAGGTGTTCCATGATGATAACATCCTCACACACAAAAAGTGCTGGAGGAACTCAAGCAAGCCTTTTCCATAGATGCTGCCTGGCCCGCTGAGTTCCTCCAGCATTTAGAGTGTGCTGCTGTGGGTTTCCAGCATCCGCAGATTGGACACTTCTCTATGTCACAGAATCCACATGTTCCTCGATGTTAACATGGTTGCCATAGGTAACAGCCTCCCTGAACATTCTCCGGTTCGTGTTTTCAAAGCAGTCCTGTCGTACAGAGATTGCACCTTCAGGGCAGACTTTCACTACCTTTAGAAATGGTTTGCGAAACACACAGACTCAACTAGCCAGGCAGCATCTGGAAAATAGAACGTTTCAGGCCAAGACCCTTCAGCAGGACTCAGTCAAAGGGACGATTTAAACTTCTTCAGGGTAGGCATCCCTGGAAGAGACTTTCCAGTGTAGTAATCCAATCACAAACTACTGGTTGACCTGGTTTGACCTGTTTGATTACTGGTTTGTATGCCGGAATTAATATTGCAGTTAAGAGATCTGAGAGTCCAACGTGGAGCCGAGCCACCTGGTATGTCAGTGTAAACCAATCCCAGTGTATTTTCATCTCTGGTAGCAAAATCAACATGCTGGTAGAATTTAGGCAGGACTGTCTTTAGGCTCAAATGGTTAAAATTGCCTGCAATAATGAAGATACCATCAGGGTGTTCGGTTTGAAAGTCACTGATGGCGCTATAGAGCTAACACAGCGCCTTGTCAGCATTAGCAGGGGGCGGGGTGGGGGGGTGATATACACCACTGGTATATGAAACAATCCGCACTTCACAAAAATGAACTCAATCATCCATGAACAATGGGATGCCACTGCTAAAGCATCTGTTACTGTTACTGCCACTTGCCTGAGATCACTGGATCTCAGCCTGAAGCTCGAGGAAACCCTCCAAATGGACGGCCGCGTCTGAGGTGGAGCCACGAAGCTATAATTAGCAAACACAGAAAACCTACAGCCAGCACAATACAAGCCCTTTGGCCCACAAAGTTGTGCTGAACATGTCCCTACCTTAGAAATTACTAGGTCTACCCATAGCCCTCTATTTTTCCACGGGAACTACAGCACAGATGTTTTTCTCTCGCTGGTTCAGTCTCAGGCACAGGTAGTCCAATTTATTTTCAAGTGATCAGACATTTGCCAATAAGAACGAGCAGAGAGCTTCGTTCCAAAGGGCTTCGGCCCAAATCGTCCCTGGATACCAGCACGTTTCCTCCTTTTTTTTCCCTTCTGCACCTCATCCTATGGTCACTGACAGAGATCTGTATCAGTGTGCAATAAGCCAAGCTGTAGAGCTCCTCTGTACTCCAACAGTTCAGCAGCAAAGTGGAATTGCTGTGCGCAGAATACTTAACAGCCAGCAGCATTTTCCGATCATCAAGACGTACAGGACATGGGTGAATTTTTACACCCGGAGACGAAGTGGTGCTGCGTCTGAACACACCATCATCTTGGAACAGGAAAGACAGATACAAAGAGGACAAATGGTGCAAATAATAAAAAAATAAACAAATAATCCCAAATATCGATTGGCATCTCTCAAGAGCAAGGGGTTTAGATGGGGTGGAGTTTGTTAGGTGTGTTCAGAAAGGTTTCTTGACACAGTATGGAGATAAGCCTACAAGAGGAGAGGCTGTACTTGATCTGGTATTGGGAAATGAACCTGGTCCGGTGTCAGATCTCTCAGTGGGAGAGCATTTTGGAGATAGTGATCACAATTCTGTCTCCTTTACAATAGCACTGGAGAGAGACAGGAACAGACAAGTTAGAAAAGTGTTTAATTGGAGTAAGGGGAATCATGAGGCTATCAGGCAGGAAATTGGAGGCTTAAATTGGAAACAGATGTCTCAGGGAAAGTACAGAAGAAATATGGCAAATTTTCAGGGGATATTTGTGTAGAGTTCTGTATAGGTACGTTCCAATAAGACGGGGAAGTTATGGTAGGGTACAGGAATCGTGGTGTACAAAGGTTGTAATAAATCCAGTCAAGAAGAAAAGAAGAGCTTACAAAAGGTTCAGAGAGCTAGGTAATGTTAGAGATCTAGAAGATTATAAGGCTTCTAGGAAGCTTAAGTAGGAAATTAGGAGAGCCAAAAGGGGCCATGAGAAGGCCTTGGCGGGCAGAATTAAGGAAAACCCCAAGGCATTCTACAAGTATGTGAAGAGCAAGAGGATAAGATGTGAAAGAATAGAACCTATCAAGTGTGACAGTGGGAAAGTGTGTATGGAACTGGAGGAAGTAGCAGAGGTACTTAATGAATACTGTACTTCAGTATTCACTATGGAAAAGGATCTTAGTGATTGTAGTGATGACTTGCAGCTGACTGGAAAGCTTAAGCATGTAGATATTAAGAAAGAAGATGTGCTGGAGCTTTTGGAAAGTGTTAAGTTGGATAGGTTGCCGGGACTGGATGGGAAGTACCCCAGGCTACTGTGGGAGGCGAGGAAGGAGATTGCTGAGCCTCTGGCGATGATCCTTGCATCATTAATGGGGACGGGAGAGGTTCCGGAGGATTGAAGGGTTGCGTATGTTATTTCTTTATTCAAGAAAGGGAGTAGAAATAAATAGCCCAGGAAATTATAAACCAGTGAGTCTTACCTCAGTGGCTGATTAGTTGATGGAGAATATCCTGAGAGGCAGGATAGGCAGAACATTTGAAGAGGTATAATATAATATAATCACTACAGGAAGGATGTGGAAACTGTGGAAAGGGTGCAGAGGAGATTTACAAGGATGTTGCCTGGATTGGGGAGCATGCCTTAGGAAAATAGGTTGAGTGAACTCGGCCTTTTCTCCTTGGAGGATGAGAGGTGACCTGATAGAGGTGTACAAGATGATGAGAAGCATTGATCGTGTGCATAGTCAGAGGCTTTTTTCCCCAGGGCTGAAATGGTTGCCACAAGAGGACACAAGTTTAAGGTGCTGGGGTTTAGGTATAGAGGAGATATCAGGGGTAAGTTTTTTACTCAGAGAGTGGTGAGTGTGTGGAATGGGCTGCCAGCAATGGCAGTGGAGGCAGATACCATAGGGTCTTTTAAGAGACTTTTAGATAGGTACATGGAGCTTAGTAAAATAGAAGGCTATAGGTAAGCCTAGTAATTTCTAAGGTAGAGAAATGTTCAGCACAACTTTGTGGGCTGAAGGGCCTGTATTGGGCCGAAGGGCCTGTATTGTGCTGTAGGTTTTCTATGTAATGCACAAAACATGAGCTGCAAAATGCACAGGCCAGGGTCAGTAGGGTACTGTGTTCCCCTAGCAGAACTCTGCAAGGATCCTATGCACTAATACATCCTGTTTCTGCGGACTGGGTGCTAAATATGACCTCCAATGGCCTCCAGCTCATAACCACATACACGCAAATTCTCTGAAAAGAGGCGACCTGTGGCTTTGGCTTCATTCAAGATGCCAGTGTCCAAGTCACAGACTCTTACATAGCTGAAACAGCTAATGCTGCAGTCTGCAATCTCGGCTCATTTCACATGTCCAGCATTTTCAAAGTCAAATGTAAAAGTCACAGTAAATTTGTTATCAAAGTGCCACACTACAAGCAGGGGCCACTTTAATAGGTACACCTGCTCATTAATATGAACATTTAATCATCCAGTCAGATGGCAGCAGCTCAATGCATAAAAGCATGCAGACACGGTCAAGAGGTTCAGTTGTTCAGACCAAACCTGAGAACGGGGAAGAAATAAGTGACTTTGTCCGTGAAATGGTGCCAGATAGAGCGGTTTAAGTATCTTAGAAACTGTAGAAGGAAGGATTCAAAGGGGGGAAAGGGGCCACAGTGGTTGACAAAGGAAGTCAGAGATTGCATAGCATTAAAAAAAAGGAAGTATGACAGAGCTAAGGTGAGTGGGAGGACAGATGATTGGGAAGTTTTAAAGGAACAACAGAACTTAACTAAAAAGGCAATACGGGGAGAAAAAATGAGGCACAAGCGCAAGCTAGCCAGGAATATAAAGGAAGATAGCAAAAGCTTTTTTAGGTATGTGAAGAGAAAGAAGATAGTTAAGAACAATGTTGGGCCCTTGATGAATGAATTGGGTGAAATTGTTATGGGAAACAGAGAAATGGCAGAAGAATTTAAGAAGTACTTTAGATCTGTCTTCACTAAGGAAGACACAAGCAATCTCCCAGATGTATGGATGGGCCAAGGACATAGGGTAACAGAGGAAATGAAACAGATTGACATTAGGAAGGAAACGGTGATGAGTAGACTGATGGGACTGAAGGCTGACAAGTTCCCAGGTCCAGATGGTCTGCATCCTAGGGTACTAAAGGAGGTGGCCCTGGAAATTGCGGATGCATTGGTAATCATTTTCCAATGTTCCTTAGATTCAGGATCAGTTCCTGAGTATTCGAGAATGGCTAATGTTATCCCACTTTCTAAGAAAGGAGGGAGGGAGAAAACAGAGAACTATGGACCTGTCAGCCTGACATCGGTGGTGGGAAAGATGCTAGAGTCTATTATTAAGGATGAAATAGTGGCATATCTAGATAGCAGTGATAGGATCGGGCCGAGTCAGCATGGATTTACCAAGAGTAAATCATGCTTGACTAATCTGTTGGAGTTTTTCGAGGATGTAACCAGGAAGTTAGACGGGGGAGATCCAGTGGATGTAGTGTACCTCGATTTTCAGAAGGCATTTGATAAGGTACCACATAGGAGATTGGTGGGTAAAATCAAAGCTCAGTGCATCGGGGGGAAGACATTGACATGGATAGAAAACTGGTTGGCAGATAGAAAGCAAAGGGTAGTGGTGAATGGGTGTTTCTCGGAATGGCAGGTGGTGACTAGTGGGGTGCCACAGGGCTCGGTATTGGGACCACAGCTGTCTACAATTTACATCAACGATTTAGATGAAGGCATTGAGAATAACATCAGCAAATTTGCTAATGATACTAAGCTGGGTGGCAGTGTGACATGTGATGAGGATGTTAGGAGAATTCAGGGTGACTTGGATAGGCTGGGTGAGTGAGCAGATACTTGGCAGATGACATTTAATGTGAATAAGTGTGAGGTTATCCACTTTGGGAGTAAGAACAGGAAGGCAGATTATTATCTGAACGGTGTAGAGTCAGGTAAGGGAGAAATACAAAGAGATCTAGGAGTCCTTGTTCATCAGTCACTGAAGGTGAATGAGCAAATGCAGTAGGCAGTGAAGAAGGCTAATGGGATGTTGGCCTTTATTACAAAGGGAATTGAGTACAAGAGCAAGGAAATCCTCTTGCATTTGTACAGAGCCCTGGTGAGACCACACCTGGAGTATTGTGTACAGTTTTGGTCTCCAGGGTTAAGGAAGGACATCCTGGCTGTAGAGGAAGTGCAGATTCACGAGGTTAATTCCTGGGATGTCTGGACTGTTTTACGCAGAGAGGTTAGAGAGACTGGGCTTGTACACACTGGAATTAAGGAGATTGAGAGGGGATCTGATTGAAACATATAAGATTATTAAGGGATTGGACAAGATAGGGGCAGGAAATATGTTCCAGATGCTGGGAGAGTCTAGTACCAGAGGGCATGGTTTGAGAATAAGGGGTAGGTCATTTAGGAAAGAGTTAAGGAAAAACTTCTTCTCCCAGAGAGTTGTGGGGGTCTGGAATGCACTGCCTCGGAAGGTAGTGGAGGCCAATTCTCTGGATGCTTTCAAGAAGGAGCTAGATAGGTATCTTATGGATAGGGGAAACAAGGGATATGGGGACAAGGCAGGAACCGGGTATTGATAGTAGATGATCAGCCATGATCTCAAAATGGCAGTGCAGGCTCAAAGGGCCGAATGGTCTACTTCTGCACCTATTGTCTATTGTCTATTAAACCTGGGTACCCTGTGTCCACCCAAGTAGAGCCGAAAATTGGCAAAGTCGCAAAAAATCTGTAGAACCTCAATTAAAACACACAAAAAGTTGACATTTACAATTTTGGAAACATTGGAGAAGTAACCAGAGTGATGGGCAGAACAAAGGTAGATGGTCTTTTTCAACGGATGCTGCCCGACCTGTTTGTATGTGTTGATTTGACCACAGCATCGGCAGTATACTTTGTGTTTACCAAAGGTTTTGGGAGGTCTGATAGGGATTCTGACACAATAAATAGGGTTTTTAAGGAGTATTGAGGAACAAATGGGCAGCCTGGTAGTGTAGCAGTTAGGACCACACTTCCCAGTGAGCCGGGTTCAATTCCCGCCGCTGTCTGTAAGTACATTCTCCCCGTAACCACATGTGTTTCTTCCAGGTACTCCCACATTCTAAAGATCTGAGGTAGGGTAGGGTTAGTGAATTATAGATCGGCTGTTTTGGTGCCGGAAGTGTGGTGACCCCTGTGGGCTACCCCCAGCACATCCTCAGACTACTGACCCAAATGTTGTGTTTCCTATATGTTTCAAACGGTAATCTTTCATCCTTTCTTTGGATCAAGGGGCCAGCGGTTAAAGATGAAGAAGACAAACGGGGATGTTTGCTTTCATTACTCAGGCGAGGCATAGATTTAGAGTGGAAAGCCTTTCTCCCAACAGTGGCAATGGTTAATACCAGAGGGCATGATTTAGAAGAAAGTATAGAGAGATGTCAGAGGTAAGATTTTACAAGGAGAGTGTAACATTCTGCCAGGAGCGGTGGTAGAGGCAGATGCATTTGGGCATTTAAGAGTCTCTTAGATAGGCATGTGGATGATAGAAAAATGGAGGCCCTGTTGGAGGGAAGGGTTAGATTGATCACAGAATAGGTTACTCTCTATGTACTATGCTGTAGTGTTCTATGTTCCATGAAGTTAAGGTAACAATTTCCTAAAATATTGGTTAGGCTACAGCTGGAGTTGCATCCAGTTCCAGTCATCACACTATGGAATGTGATCACACTGGCGAGGGCACAGGGGAGACTCGTCTGGACATTGCCTGGTTTCATGGAGAGGCTGGCTTCCTTTGACTGGCAGGCAGGGTGTATAAAAGTACAAAGGGTATGGACGAGGTAGATAGAAAGATAGCAAGGATGTAATGCTGAGGCTGTATAAGGCACAGGTGAAGCCTGACTTGGAGTATTGACAGCAGTTTTGTGTCCCTTATTTAAGAAAGGATTTGCTGACTTTGGCAGTGGGGGAACAGAGGAGTTTCACAAGAATGATTCCAGGAATGAAAGGCTTATCAAATGAGAAGCAATTGATGGCTCTGAGCCTTTAATTGCTGGAGTTTAGATGAATGGGGGTGGGGGGGAATCTCATTGAAACATATCAAATGTTGAAAGGCCTAGATAAAGTGAATATGAAGAGTATGTTTCCTTTCACAGGTGAGTCTAGAATCAGAGGGCACAGCTTGAGAACAGAGCAGGGACATTCAGAACTCTTGCTTAATGGTGTTGGTCCAGGGCGTAAAGAAGTTTAGGAACCCTATTTAGAGTGACATCCATTTAGAATGGAGATGAGAAGGAATTTATTTAGCAAGAGGGTGGTGAATCTGTGGAATTCATTGCCACAGGCAAATATGGAGGCCAGGTCACTGTGTGTATTTAAGGTGGAGGTTGATTAGTAAGAGCGTGAAAGGTTATGGGGAGAAGGCAGGAGAATGGGGTAGAGATGACAGTAGATCAGCCGTGATGAAATGGTGGAGCAGACTCAATGGGCTGAATGGCCTAATTATGCTATGTCCTGTGAAACTTTCACTCATGCCAGAGGTATCTTAATCGGTAATTACTGGTTTATTATTGTCACATAAAAGTGAAAAGCTTTCCCATCCAGTCAGGTAATTTTAAAACACAGGGATAACAAGCTAGTCCAAAGAAAAGGCAACAGCAAATTGCAGAATAGGTTTAACATCGGGGTAAAAGGTTCAGAGGGGACTATAAACCCAGAGGGAGGTTGGAATCTAGAATGCACTGTCTGTGAAGGAAGTGTAGGCAGACCCTCAATTGTCTGTAGGGAGCTTATGCATTCACCCTGTGACCATGAGGGTTTCCTCCAGCGCTCCAGTTTCCTCCCACAGTCTAAAAAGATGTATTGGTCTGTAGGTTGATTGGTCATTGAAAATTGTCCTGTGGTTGGGCTAGTGATAAATAGGTAGCACTGCTTGTTGGGCCAGAAGGGTCTGTGTCTCTAAATAAAATAAAGCTAGGAAATGCTTTCACAAGAGGTTGAATTACAAAGGTGTCGTGGGTGGAGCCATGCTAGGAAAGTGGGTTACTGTAAGTGATTGTCAGCACGGATGTGGTGGGCTGTATACCCTGCTGTAGACTCTGTAAAGTGAGGAATTTACCAAAAGGTAAATTTACTCAGTCAAAAGGTCATGAGCAGCTTGAATTAGGTACAGATGGAGAAGAGAGTTCTCTCCGTAGAAGAGAGCAGACGAGGAGGACATGAACACAAAGTGGTCACAAATAGTTTGACAGTGGATGAGGAAATGTTGTGGGACTTGTCTGTGGGACTCATTGGCTATGATGCTTAGATTAAAAGATTAAAGATTAACATTACTTATCGTATGTACATTGACAAATACAGTGAAGTGCATCACTTGTGTCAATGGCTTTGATGCTTAGACTGGGAAATTCAGGTTAAAAGATTAAAGATTAACATTACTGATCATATGTACATTGACAAATGCATCACTTGTGTCAATGGTGAAGCAGGTTCAATGAGCCTCATTCTGCTCCGATGTCTTATGGACCCTTCAACAGACTTCCTGTATGATGAAGACCAACCACGTTATGATAAACACTATTAATATGCCTTGCCCCGGTCCCTGCTCGTTATCTGTCTGCCTGCTATGCACTTTCTCCGTAAGGATAAGACCAAAAGACATAGGAAAGAGTTAAGACATTTGACTCAGCAAGTCTAATCCACCATTCCATCATGGCTGATTTATTATCCGTCTCAACCCCATTCTCTTCCCTGACTAACCAAGAATCTAACAACTTCTGCTTTAAATATACTCAATGACTTGGCCATCATAGACATTGGTGGCCAAGAATTTCACAGATTTGCCACCCTCTAGCTAAAGAAATTCCTCTTCATCTTTATTCTAAAGGGACTTCCTACTATTCTAAGGTTGTCCCCTCTGGTCTTAGACTCCACACTATAAGAAACATCCTCTCCACATCAACTCTATCTAGGCCTTTCAAAATTCTGTAGGTTTCAGTGAGACACACCCACACATTTTTCCTGACCTCCAGTGAGTACACACCCAGAGCTATCAAATGCTCCTCATACATCAGCTGTAATACTATATTCTGGACCAATACACTTAAGTATGAAATGATTTGTCTGAATGGCACACAAACAAAAGCTTTTTGCTGTATCTCAGCATACGTGACAATAATAAGACAATTGTGTACCACTGTGAATTGATATTTCCATGCTGTTGTGGGTGGATCTGAAATACGTCTCCTGGTTTTTGGGACAGCCTCGTGAAGGAAGCCATTGAAATAAAGTTAGGGAAAAAGAAGTTTAACAAAGACAAAGGTCTTGATTTGAGTAAGAACTAGAATTTGATTGTAAACAAGGAGGGACAGTGGAAACCTGATTGGATGAGGACTAACCAATCAGGAGGGGTGGACAACAGGGGTATAAATACCACCGGACTAGACTTGCCCAGGCATCATTCCTGATGAAGATGGCAGAGTTTGTCATCGAAACATCGGTTAAAATGGATATCTGTACCCAGCTGAAAGCCTGAAAAGACTTTATTTGACAGATAAGCCGAGAAAGCAATAGATCCTTTTTCACTCTCCTGATTCATTAGATCATGTATCCAGAAATAGTAACTTATCCGTAATGCCACTATATGCCAATGACACAGTGAAAGGCTTTAACACGGAAGAGATCTCCAGCTCCAAAGCAGAGAAAAGTTGATACAGTCAGAACAAGGTATTTAAAGAGAAAACATGCAAGAACCTTCTATATGCAGAGAATGGAGAACAACCTACCACAGGAAGTCGTTGAGGTAAATAATAGAGATGTGTTTAATCTGAGGTATGAATGAGAACATTGACCGAGATGCCCACTGCAACACACACAAAATGCTGAAGGAACTCATCAAGTCAGGCAGCATCCACAGAAGGGAATAAACAGTCGACGTTTCAGGTCAAGACCCTTTATCAGGATTGGAACGGAAAGCGGCAGAGTTAGAACAAGAAGGTGGGGAGGGGAGGGTCAGGAGTACAAGCTGGCGGGTGATAGGTGAGACCAGCTGAGGGAGAAGGTGGGATGAAGTAACAAACTGGGAGGTACAGTAACAGATGCAAGAAGAAGAAATCCATTAGGAGGGGAGAGTGAGCCATGGGAGAAATGGAAGGAGGAGGGGATCCAGAGGGAGAGGGGAACCAGAATGTGGAATGGAAAAAGAAAGAGGAGTTGTGGGGAAGGAGAAATTACTGGGAGTTGGAGGAATTGATGTGAGAGTATGAAAGGCAGAAGGTCTGGTAAAACAGAAATGCCAGCAAGAGTGGGTGGGCTGGTGCAGCTGTTGTGCACTGCACAGTCCGTGTCACTCCTTGGCAAGCAATATCTGAGATACTTAGCATGTTCCTGCCAGCATTCCAATGAGTTAGTGTGGTAAACTGTTCCAGTCTCCTAGAGTTATTGATGGTGCATCAGTTAGTCAGAACAGTTCCCAGCACAACACTTCCCTGGTAACAACAGTGTACAAGCAGAACGGGGGAAAGCAGGAACATCCGAGTAGCAGGCAGTAATTTTAACCCGTAGTGCGCTTCTTCCCCCATTCAGTGGGATCTCAATTGACCTGGGTCTGTAACACTTAACACTTTGAAGGTTGGCGGGGTGGAGATACATCTCTACCAAAGGAGGTGTAAGGCACTTCTTCCCTCCACTAGTCTGAAGGTCACCCTTGCACGAGACGCAATACCTGCTTTAAACCACCCCCCCCCCCACCTTCCACCCCAATCAGGGCCACGAGAAGCCTTGGGAGCAGGCGGTGGATGGTTGTATGAACAGATGGTACATATCACAAGTCCTGGTTATGCGACCACTGACGCCAGGCAGACAATCTCTGAAGAATATTAATAATGGCTGGGGTCATCCGTCTTGCAAAGACACTGCCCAGAAGACAGCAATGGAAAACCACTTTTATAGAAAAATTTACCAAGAATAACCATGGTCATAATTGCCCACGTCATACGACATGGCACATAATGAACAAATGAACGCATTGGCCTCTACCACCAACACGATCCACATCCCCAGCACTCGGTAAAACAGAACCCTACTTCTGACTGGACATACTCAAGGGCCTGAGTCCATGCTGCCCTGCCTCATGATCCTAGAACTAAAATAGATGGAAGTAAAAGCAGAAAATGATCTAATCACATAAGGGGCAGGCAGTAAATGGGGAACAGAAACAGTCAGTACTGCTGGTCACAGACCCTGTATCAGAACTGGGGAAGAAAGATAAGTCCATGAGACACAGGAACAGAATCAAGGCCATTCAGCCCCTCAAGTCTGCTCTGCCATTTCATCATGGCCTATCCTGGACTCCACTCAACCCCATACAGCTGATTTCTCGCCAAATATCCCTCTGATGCTCTGACTGATCAGTAAATTGTCAACTCAACTTCGCCATGAACATACTCACAGACTTGGCCTCCACCGCAGTTTGTGGCAGAACACTCCACAGATTCACTACTCTGACTAAAAAAAAATCCTCCTTACCTCTGTTCTAAAAGGTCGTTCCTCAATTTTGAGGCTGTGCCCTCTAGTTCTGGATAACTGTCCTGTGGTGGCGTGCCTTATTCTGATTGCCAAAATCTGCTTCCGTCTGCTTGGTTAGTTTGGAGGATGCAGCTGCTTTTCCCATTGTCTGGTGTCCAGGTTTATGAAAGGTTTAAAAAGCTAGGTAATGATCTTGATGAACGACCTGGATGAGGAAGTGGTGGGTTAGCAGCTTTGCTGATGACACAGAGGCTAGGGGTGTCGTGGATAGTGTGGAGGGCTGTCATAAGTTTGTGTAGTCAAGTACGCAAGATCCTGCATATCACGTAAAGAAATGTTTTTAGAATTGCTGGGTTTCTGGAGGAGCTGGTAAATGGGGTTCCAACCCCACCCTCTATGCAATGCGGAAATACCATCAGGAGGAACAAAAAAGGAAGTCTGCTGAGGAGGGAGGGTCATTTTTCAAGTCCTCTGCCAGATTCCTCACATTCCTTTCAGGGATCCCTGTAAAAGATATCGGAGAAAAGGGTATCGGTGGGGTGGGGGGTGGGGTTAGTACATTCATACCTGATTGTAATAGGGAGGGGATCATGCGCCCTGCAACCACTTTCTCTGTAAATAGAGGATGGATGATTTGAATGCGGAGAAATGTGCGGTGATGAGGTGTGGCCACATGTGTCAGATTCCTTTTGTGTGCAAGTGAGGCCTTTAGGAGACTGTCAATGTGCTTGGCCCCACACAGTTGCTTTTTCCTTATCAATTGTTCTCTTCAGTTCTTTGGGAAATTTTGGAGCAGTACATTGATAGGATGCAAAACTGGGCTGAGAAGTGCTGGATAACTGGGCTGAGAAGTGCTGGATGGAGTTCAACCCAGATAAGTGTGAAGTAGTTCATTTTGGTAGGTCAAATATGATGGCAGAATATAGTATTAATGTTAAGACTCTTGATAGTGTGGAGGATCAGAGGGATCTTGGGGTCTGAGTCCATAGGGCACTCAAAGCCGCTGCACAGGTTGACTCTGTGATTAAGAAGGCATACGATGCATACTTTTTCAACCGTAGGATTGAGTTTAAGAGCCAAGGGCTAATGTTATATCTATATAGGACCCTGGTCAGGCTCCACTTGGAGAACTTTGCTCAGTTCTGGTCACCTCACTACAGGAAGGATGTGGAAACTATAGAAAGGGTGCAGAGGAGATTTACAAGGATGTTGCCTGGATTAGGGAGCATGCCTTATGAGAATAGGTTGAGAGTATTTGGCCTTTTCTCCTTGCAGCGATGGAGGATGAGAGGTGACCAAGATGATGAGAGGCATTCATCATGTGGGTACTCGGAGGCTTTTTCCCGGGACTGAAACAACTAACACGAGAGGGCACAGTTTTAAAGTGCTTGGAAATAGGTACAGAGGAGATGTCAGGGGTTAATTTTTTTTTACTCAGAGAGTGGTGAGAGCATGGAATGGGCTGCCGGCGACAGTGGTGAAGACAGATATGATAGGGTCTTTTAAGAGACTCCTGGATAGGTACATGGAGCTTAGAAAAATAGAGGGCTATGGGAAACCCTTGGTAATTTCAAAAGTAAGTAAATGTTCAGCACAGCATTGTGGGCCGAAGGGTCTGTATTGTGCTGTAGGTTTTCTATGTTTCTGTGTATGGCCCGGGATATGTGATGTGTTTTGTGCTCTCATTTGTTACTTTTGCTTCTTGTATTTAAAATCTGTTATGCATTTATTGCATCTTAATCTGTTACTTTATCACTTCGTTCCCCATGGTTTTTGTACTGGTTTAGGGATGACTCATGAGATATGACTCATATCTCCCTGCATTACAGAATGACCAAGTGTGGATGCTGATTTGTGATGGGAGATCCTGTTATACTTCACTGGGGATGACTTTTGAATTTGCACTCTGGACCAACAGGTCAGACTGCTGAATTTGTATGAAGACTCCTTACTACATCACAGAAGGGATACCACTGATATCGGTCCCTTTGACGCCAAAGAAAAGACTGTTGGGGGAAATTATCTGGGTTCTCGGGTTTTAGCTTTCTGTTTTGGGGGACCATATAGATACAGGGGGTACTGTATCTATTTCAGCCGACCTTAACCCACAGTATAGTAACAGCCTTAAAGGACTTGAGTCTAACTAGCCCGAGTGGAGTAAGTGCTTTAAGGGCTGGTATTTCCCTAAGTACCATTTATATAATTGGAAAGTCCTGACTGTTAGTGATTTCCCCACCCGACAGTACTGGTGTGGGTGGCATGCTGAGTACGGGTACAGGGTGCAAAGTGGCTGTCAAGTGTGAGCAGGAGCAGTGTCCTGGGACAGCTGTGTCCACGCCAAATGGTGTTGCGAGGCTGGGCACTGGTGGGAAGCTGAATGGCACTCGCTGTAGCCCCTGGGCGTAGCCACTGTTCCCACAGGGTGGTGCAGTTGATCTGTGGTGCTGCATGTATGCCAGCCCAGTGCCCTAGATGAGCACCTAGTCCACGCTGGTCAGTAAGGGGACTATTACAAAGGAAGGATTTTTTGAATGATAGCCTGTCTCAGCATGGTTCAACCAGACTGTCCTGGGAACTGATGCTGATGGCCTTGGACTACCTGCTCACTAGGAAGGTGGCCCTTGTACTGTTACTGGTTAAGACTGCTGCACCTTCGTTCATGATGGGTCAGGTCACATCATTTACCTGGCTGATCACATCTGAGAGTCAGTGTATAAGATTAAGTGGAGGACCAGCTCATTGGCTATTATACTCCAGAGTGGGGCTGGTGGGCTTTTGGGACACAAGGAGGCTGGTGGACTACTAGAGTACACCCTCTATTCCCAGTAACTGGGAATCGCTTGCTCTGGACCGCCCAACCTGGTGGAGCAGGACCACTAAAGGAGCGTATGCAGCAGAAATCAGACGCACCGCAGAGGCTCAGAGGAAACGTACCGCGCGCAAGGCTAGAGCTACCTCCACTTCCACTGCAGCACCTACCCTCATGGGCGAGCTTTCAGGGCCCGGATTGGCCTCACCAGACACCTCCGGACCCACAGTCACAAACCCTCCACCTGACTGAAGTCGTGGTCGTCTTCGACTCCGAAGGATGAACAACAAGAAGAGTACACTGGGAGGTGACAATTGGGTTTACAGGACTGGGTATTGTACTTTGTGTATAACTTAGTTGGGAGTTTGTGAGAGTCGTACAAGTCTGAGGGTTGCCTCATCACATTCGCAACTTTCGAGTGGTGTGGTGTCCTGTAGGGGCATGCTTTATTCTGATCATCGAAAGCCACTCCCGTTGTGATTGGTTAGTTTAGAAGGTGCAGCTGCTTTTCCCATTGGATGGATACCTGGAGTCCAGTTCCAAATATCCTGGGTACATAAAATAGCACGTGGAAGGGACTTGCTCTCTATGTTTGAGACATGACCATTGGGAAGGTCAGCTCTACGAGCACTTTTAACTAAGTACGATTGTTGAATGTACTGATGTCTGTTGAGTATTGGGCTTTGTAGTGTCTATATCTTGGGGAACATGAATGTTTGGTTGAATTTTTACTTTTCTAAATAAATGATGAAAATACCTATTCGCAGAGAGTGCTTTCTCTATCACTTGCTAGCCCACCATAGGAAACATCCTCCCCACATCCACCTATCTAGTCCTTGGGTTTCAATGAAACCACCCCCCCCCCCCCCCCACCAGCATGCTTCTAAAGTCCAGTGAGTACAGGCCAAAAGCTGCCAAACCCTACACATAGCTTAAATGTTAACCCCTTCATTCCTGGAATCATTCTCATGAACTTCCTCTGGACTCTCTCCAATTACAACACAACCTTTCTGAGATACGGGGCCCAAAGCAGTTGACAATACTCCAAGTGCGGCCTAACTAGTATCTTATAAAGCCTCAAAATTATCTCCTCACTTTTGTATTCTATTCCCCTTGAAATAAATGCCAACATTGCATTTGCCTTCTTTACCACAGACTCAACCTGTAAATTTCCTTCTGGGAGTTCTGCACAAGGATCCTAAGTCCCTCTGCACCTCTGATGTTTGAACCTTCTCCCCATTTAGATAATAGTCTGCACTATTGTTCCTTTTACCAAAATGCATTATCGTACATTTCCCAATTCCGTATTCAATCTGCCACTTTTTTGCCCATTCTTCCAATTTGTCCAAGTCCTGCTGCAATCGCATTGCTTCCTCAGCACTACCTACCCCTCCACCTATCTTCGTATCCTATGCAAACTTTGCCACAAAGCCATCAATTCCATTATCCAAGTTATTGACAAACAATGTGAAAAGTACTGGTCCCAATACTGACCTCCGAGGAACACCACTGGTCACGGGCTACCATCCAAAAAAGGCCACTTTTATCCCCACTCGCTGCCTCCTACCTTTCAGCCATTCCTTTGTCTATGCCAGTAACCTTCCTGTAATGCCAAAGGATTTTTATCTTGTTCAGCAGCCTCAGGTGTGGCTCCTTATCAAATGTCTTCTGAAAATCCAAGTAAGTAACACCCACTGCCTCTCCTTTGTCCACCCTGTTTGTTACTTCCTTGAAGAATTCTAACAGATTTGTCAGGCAAGATTTCTCTTACAGAAACCATGTTGACTTTGACTTACTTTATCATTCGTCTCCAAGTACCCCGAAACCTCATCCTTAATAATAGACTCCGACACTTTCCCAGCCACTGAGGTTAGGCTAACTGGCTATAATCTCCTTTCTTTTGCCTTCCTCTCTTCTTAAAGAGTGGTGTGACATTTCTAATCTTCCAGTCCTCCGGAACCATGCCAATATCAAGTGACTCTTGAAAGATCAGGACCAATGTGTCCTTTAACTCTTCTCAGGTCTCTGGAATTTAGTCCATCTGGTCCAGGTGACTTATCCACCTTAAGACCTTTGAGGTTGTGATGTACAAGTGCATTTCAAGTTGCCCTGTCCAGGAGGAGGACAGAAAAGGAGATGACAGAGCAGACGAGATTGCTGAAAGGGAAGTCACGATTAAGGAAAAAGGAACCTGTTTCAGAAGCACAGAAAGAGTTGTCATAAGAAGAGCCTGAATGCAGACAGAGAGTGGAATGAAATTTTTACCCAAAGCGGGCGGGTGAAGGTATTGTCACTGTTGTTAAAATTACATGCTGTTATGGGTTTAATATGGTCGTCCTTGCCCTCAGCCTTTCGTCCTGCAGCTTGTGAGAATTGTGCTCTGAACTCAGTGCGATCTAGAGATGAGGTACAAAGGGGAAGCCACAACCTTGCTTCTATTAAAAACACGCTAACTTTAGAACATAATTTCTTTCCCAATGCCACAGGAACAGCGTCATGGAAGCCTCAGTCAGCACATTCCCTCAGAAATAGTCATGTCTCATCTGGTGGGCCACGGCTCTCAGGGAACTATCCTGAGACTTGCTTCGTGTTCAAACCACAGCTTCCCATCCAACCACACCAAGCCCACAGATCTAAGGCCATCTAATGCCCTTACTCTGTGGCTACCCAAGCTACAGAAGGCCATTCAGCTCATTGTGTACACAGCAGCCATTAAAGTTACTCTGTAATCTTGGAGGTTACAGCCCTTTGGACTATGCTTAAATGGAGTAAGTATTTCTGCCATAGAGTCACAGAACTACAGCACAGAAACAAGCCCTTCTATTCTATGCAGAGCCATTAATAGGCCAAATGCTAATGATCAGCACCTGGGCCAAAACCCTCCAGTCCTTTTCCATCCATCTACCTATTCATATTTATTTTAAATGCCGGAATAGACCCCACACCCACCTCATGTTCCTCTTAAACATTTAAGAATCAATTATCGCTGTGATGATTGTACACGCTAGTATCAATTGTTTGGTGACAATAAAGTAAACATTTCACCTTTCACCATTAACCCATGACCTCTAATTGTAGTCTCACCCAACCTCGGTGGAAAATGTCCCTAGGATTGGGACTGTATTCAACCTTTCTCTCCAACTCAGGTTCTCAGGTGCTGGCAGCATCCTTGTAAATTTCTCTACATGCTTTCAATTTTATTTACATCCTTCCTGTAAGTAAGTGACCAGAACTCTACACAATACTCCAAATTAGGCCTTACCAACACCTCATACAATTTCAACATAACATCCCAATTCCTGTACTCAGTACATTGATCTATGAAGGACAATGTGCCAAAAGCTTTCTTTACTACCCTATCTACCCGATAACACCAGTTTCAAAGAATTATGGACCTGTTTTCCCAAATCCCTCTGTTCTACCACACTCTTCAGTGGCCTACCATTCACCATGTCTTTCCTGGTTGGCCCTCCCACACACAACTCACATCTGTCTGCATTAACTTCCATCTGCAACTTTGCATCCCACTTTTCCAGCCGGCCCAGATCCCACTGCAAGCTTCCTCGGTGCCCACTACACCCTTATCTTGGTGTCATCCGCAAATGTGCTGATCCACTTAACTCCATTATCATTCAGATCATTGATATAGATGACAAACAATGAAACCAGCAACAATCCTTATGGCACACCACCAGACACAGGCCTCCAGTCAGAGAGGCAACCACCTACAACCACTCTGGCTTCTTCTACGAAGCCAGTGTCTAATCCAATTTACTACCTCATCTTGAATGCCGAGCAGCTGAACCTTCTTGACCAGCCTCCCATGCAGGTCCTTGTCAAAGACCTTGCTAAAGCTCCTGTAGGCAATATCCACTATGTTGCCTTCATCAAATTTCCAGGTGTCTTCCTCAAAAAAGTCCATAAGACTGATTAGACTTGACTGACCAGGCACAAACCCATACTAACTAGCCATAATCAGTCTGTGTTTCTCCAATGCCCATACAGTGCCTATAAAAAGTATTCACGCGCACCCCCCCCCCCCCCCACCGGACATTTATCTAACAGTTTCTTCTCCCAAGCCATCAGACTCCTCAAAAGCCAGAGTCTAGACTGACACCAACTTACTGCCCTCCACTGTGCCTATTGTCTTGTTTATTATTTATTGTAATGCCTGCACTGTTTTGTGCACTTCACGCAGTCCTGGGTAGGTCTGCAGTCTAGTGTCGTTCTTTCTGTGTTGTTTTTACGTAGTTCAGTCTAATTTTTTTTGTACTGTTTCATGTCGCACCATAGTCCTGAAAAATGTTGTCTCGTTTTTACTGTGTACTGTACCAGCAATTATGGTCGAAATGACAATTAAAGGTGACTTGACAATCAAGTCAAGTTTGACTTGACTGTTTTACAACATTGAATCACAGTGGGTTTAATTTGGCTTTTTTTTACACTGAACAACAGAAAAAGACTCTTCCTTCTCAAAGTGAAAACAGATCTCTACAAAGTGATCTCAATAATTGATTGCACAAGTCTTCATCCCTTTCATATCAGTATTTAGTAGGTGTGCCTTAGGCAGCAATGACAGCCTTAAGTCTGTGGGACAGGTCTTTTAATCAGCTTTGCACATCTGGACACTTTTCCTCCCCCCCCCCCCCCCCATTCTTCTTTACAAAACTGCTCAAACTCTGCCCTTTTCAAGTCCAGCCACAAATTCTCAATTGGATTGAGGTCTAGACTGTGACTTGGTCACTCCAGGTCATTCACTTTGTTACTTATAAGCCGTTCCTATTGTTATGAATGTGAAGCAACTCTGCAGGGCTGAAGGGTACAAAGTCGCCCCCTCCTTTTTGAGAATCGCAAGATCGTTATTAATTCGGGTCTGGGACCCAGGAAATGAGAGAGAGAGACACGCAGAATACACAAGGTTTGGAATGTGTCCTGGCCTCAGCGAAACGGAACCACTGATAATGGCCATTGTCACTTGGAGACGGAATTGTGTATTGAGTACTGTACTATTCATTGAAACCCCTCAGGGGACCAGAGTGGTCTGGTTGAGGGATTGCATCATCCCAACCTGATTGACATCTGAGACCCCATGAGTAAGGATAAGAGAGGGTCTGGGGAACAACCCCTTGAGACGCACCAGGAGAAACGCTAGAAATCCCGTGACAGTGTTTAATAGCGAAGCCGGTGGGGGCTCGTGTGCGTCCTCCCATGCCTGGGTGGCGGGCTCATCACGGAAGAACGGTTTAGCTAAAGGAGAGGTCACAACAATGAGACTCCTGACGGATCGAAATCATAAAAGGAAAGTCGGCAAGTTTTTCTCCTAAATCTCTCTCTCTCTCCAACAATTGCAACACAATGGCTGCAGCCTGCATGAACTGAGTGAACTGAGTGAACTTTATATTTCCATCGGACAATACATTATCCCCTAGACAACGATAGAGCTTATTTCTTATTGATTATTATTATACCTGCACTTTTAGATTTAGTATTGACGACGTATATTATCTGTATATTTGCATTGATATTATTTTTGTGTATTTTTACTAATAAATACTGTTAAAAATAGTATCATCAGACTTCAACGGACGTCTCCATCTTTGCTGGTAAGTGACCCAGTTACGGGGTTCGTAACACTATGTAGCTTCGGCTTTATGCTTGGGGTCATTAACTTGCTAGAAAACAAATCTACTCCCAAGTTGCAGCTCCAATCTGCTAATTAAATTTGCTGACAACACAAATAATAATGAGGCAGCCTACAGAGAAGTCATCATCCTGACACTGTGGTGTCAAGAAAACAACCTCTCCCTCAATGTAGCAAAAACAAAGGAGCTGGTTGTGGACTACCGGAGGAATGGAGGCAGGATAACCCCTATTGACATCAATGGATCTGGGGTTGAGAGGGTAAAATGGCTTTAAGTTCCTCAGTATACACATCACCAAGGATCTCATGTGGTGAAGAAAAGCACAACAGCATCTCTTTCACCTCAGACGGCTGGAGAAGTTGGCATGAGTCCCCAAATGCCAACGAGTTTCAACAGGGGCACAAATGAGAGCATCCTGACTGGCTGCATCACTGCCTGGTACGGGAACTGTACTTCCCTCAATTTCAGGACTCTGAAGAGAGTGGTGCGGACAGCCCAGCGCATCTGTGGATGTGAACTTCCCACTATTCAGGACATTTAAAAAATCAGGTGTGTAAAGAGGGGCTGAAGGATCATTGGGGATCTGAGTCACCCCAGCCACAAACTGTCCAAGCTGGTACCATCCGGGAAACAGTATTGCAGCATTAAAGGCAGGACGAACAGGCTATCAGACTGATCAATTCACCCTGATACAGTTGTATTTCTATGTTATTTTGACTGTCCTGTTGTACAAACTATTTATTACAAATTACTATAAATTGCACATTCAGACAGAGACGCAAGGTAAAGATTTTTACTCTTCATGAATGTGAAGGATGTAAGGAATAAAGTCAATTCAATTCTATTCTATTGCAGACTGCATCAGGTTTTTCTCCAGGATTTCTCTGTATTTTGCTTCATTCATTTTACCCACTACCTTCACAAGCCTTCCAGGGCCTGCTACAGTGAAGCATCCCCACAGCACGATACAGCCACCACCGTGCTTCACGATAGGGAGGGCGTGTTTATGATGATGTGCAGCGTTTGACTTACGCCAAATGTAGTATTTAGTCTGATGGTTGAAGTTTGGTTTCATCAGAACATAGAACCTTCTTCCAGCTGACCCACCTACCTTCTGGCAAACTCTAGCCGAGATTTCGTGTGAGTATTTTTTCCCCAACAGTTGCACTCTCTTTACGACTCTCCCATAAAGCTGTGACTGCTGAAGCACCTCGGCAACAGTTGTATGCACAGTCTCTCCCATCTTAGCCACTGAAGCTTGGAAATCCTCCAGAGCTGTCATGGGTCTCTAGGAGATCTCCCACACTGGACCCCTTCTTGCACGTCACTCAGTGTTTGAGGACGGCCTGCCCTGGGCAGATTTACAGCTGTGACATATTCTTTCCATTTCTTGATGATTGACTTAACTGTAGTCCAAGGAATATTAGAAACATAGAAAACCTACAGCACACTGCAGGCCCTTCAGCCCACAACTTGTCCTTACCTTAGAAATTACCTAGAGTTACCCATAGCCGTCTATTTTTTTAAGCTCCGTGTTCCTATCCAGAAGTCTCTTAAAAGACCCTATCATATCCGCCTCCACCACCATTGCCTGCAGCCCATTCCACACACTCATCTCTGCATAAAAAAATTTCCCTTGACATCTCCTCTGTACAGACTTTCAAGCACCTTAAAACCGTGCCCTCTCGTGCTAACCATTTCTGCCCTGGGAAAAAAAATCTCTGAATATCCATACAATCAATGCCTCTCATCATCTTGTACACCTCTATCAGGTCACCTCTCATCCTCCATCACTCCAAGGAGAAAAGGCCGAGTTCACTCAACCTATTCTCATAAGGCATGCTCCCCAATCCAGACAACATCCTTGTAAATCTCCTCTGCACCCTTTCTATAGTTTCCACATTCCCCTTACTCCAATTAAATGCTTTCCTAACTTGTCTGTCCCTATCAAGAAACCTTCCTGAACAGACCTAACAAACTCCACCCCATCTAAACCCCTTGCTCTAGGGAGATGCCAATCATATTTGGGAAATTAAAATCTCCCACTGCAACCCTGTTATATTACACCTTTCTAGAATCTGTCTCTCTATCTGCTCCTCGATGTCCCTGTTACCATTGGGTGGTCTATAAAAAACACCCAGAAGAGTTATTGACCCCTTCCTGTTCCTAACTTCCACCCACAGAGGCTCCATAGACAATCCCTCCGTGAATTCCTCCTTTTCTGCAGCCGTGACACTATCTCTGATCAGCAGTGCCACACTTCCATCTCTTTTGCTTCCCTCCCTGTCCTTTCTGAAACATCTAAAGCCTGGCACTCGAAGTAGCCATTCTTGCCCCTGAGCCATCCAAGTCTCTGTAATGGCCACAACATCATAGCTCCAAGTACTGATCCACGCTCTAAGCTCAGTTCATAATACCTCTAGCATTAAAATAGGCACATCTCAAACCACTGGTCTGAGCACATCCCTTCATTGCTGCACGTATTGATCCACACTCTAAGCTCATCCACTTTGTTCATAATACTCCTTGTGTTAAAATCGACACATCTCAAACCGTAAATCTGAGCGTCCCTTCTCTATCACCTGCCTCTCCTCCCTCTCACACTGGCTCCAAGCTTTCTCTATTTGTGAGCCAGTGACATGGAAATTTTCTTGCTTCTATTTCCTGTCATGCTTTTCAAAAGCCTTTTTGCAGAGTTGCTTGGAGTGTTCTTCTGTCTTCATGGTGTAGTTTTTGCCGAGATACTGACTCACCAGCAGTTGGACTCTCCAGTTACAGGTTTATTTTTACTACAATCAACTGAAACACTTTGACTGCACATACTTGATCTCCATTTAACTAACTGTGACTTCTAAAACCAATTGGCTACACCAGTCATGTTATATTAAAGGGCATGAATACCTATTGAATCAATTATTGTGTTTTGTATTTTCACTTTGATATAAAAGTCTTTTTCTGTTGTCAAAAAGTACCAAAAAGCCAAATTAAATCCACTGTGATTCAATGTTGTAAAACAATAAAACGTGAAAACTTCCTGGGAGGGGGGTGAATACTTTTTATGGGCACTATATATCCAGTTATTCTCATTCTCAGAGCCTTTCTTCAACAACAGAACATCTAGCACCTCATCTGTGGCTAAGGATGTTTTAAATACCTCTGCTACCTATGGCTCCTCCAATCTCTGCGTGAACATGCCACAGGATCTTCGGGAACACATTGCCAGGCCCGAGTCCCTTGCTATTAATCTATCTGTAGACGCCCTTCAGATTCTCCTTCACTTTATCTACTTGAACAACCTCATGTCTTATTTTAGCCCTCCAAATTTCCTTTGGTGTTCTCTTGCATTTCTTATACACAAGTACCTCATTTGTTCCTGCCTGTCTATACCTGCTGAGTACCTCTGTTTCTCATTCAGGGCCTCAATATTTCTCAAAAACCAAAAAGCTAACAGGAACATACAAACTCTGTACTCTGAAACTTTCACTTTTGAAGGCCTCCCACTTACTAAGTAGAGTACACCTTTGCCAGAAAACAGCCTGTCCCAGTCTACACTTGCCAGGCTCTAAACTCATCTGTAGAATCTTAACCTGACAATCAGACCTATCCTTTTCCATAATTACCTTGATGCAAAATGTTCCCCTACACAAACTTCTGTCACCTGCCCTGTCTCATTCCTTAAGAAGAGATCCAGTATCACACTGTCTCTAGTTGGGACATCTATGTATTGATTAAGGAAACTTTCCTGAAAACAATTGACAAACTCCTTCCCATCGAGTCCTTTGACAGCATGGGAGTCCCAGTCAAATTGGGGGAAGTTCAAATCATCTGCTATCGCAACATTATGTTTCTTGCACCAATCTGCGACCTCTCTACAAATTTGCTCCTCTAAATCTAAAACTGTTGGGTGGTCAATAATATAATCCCATTAACTTTCCTATTCCTCAGTTCTACCAATAAAGCCTCACTCAAAGAGCTCTCCGGTCTGTCCTGACTATTCACCACCGTGACATTTTCCCTAACTATTAATGCCTTTTAATCACTCCTATTCTACCACATCTAAAACAACGGAACCCCAGAACAATGAGTTGCCAGTCCTGCTCCTCCTGCAACCAAGTCTCACTCACACTATGATGTCATATTTCAGAATGACAATTCCATAATGCATTCATCACCTCTTCAAGCTCTGGTCCTCCACTGCATGTTGGGAGGATTTTCCCTACTTTCTCTCTTTGATGTCCCCTTATTATCAACTTCCCCTCTCAATGCCTCCTATAATTGGATACAAAGAAAAAACCTAGACAGTCTTCCCTCTGTCCCAGGAATACTGGGGTCGGAGGTCCGTGCGAGTCCAGAGGATGAGGCCTGCATTTCAAAGTCCTACGATCGTTGAGTCTTTGGGTTGAAGCCTGAAGGGTGAAGAACAAAGTCAGCGAGTCGAAGTCAAAGTTGAAGCCCATGAGTGAGAGTATGCAGAGGTCAGAGACCGGGCCACTGACTGCAGGTTGGAGGCCCGAATGAGTGTTGTGGATTTAAGGGAGGAGAAAGGGCTGCTGCTGATAATGAACATTCTGACCATGCTATGTTGGAGCCAGAATATGTGGCAACACTCATGGGCTGTCTCCAGCACATCCTTGGGTGTGTTAGTTGTTAACTCAAACAACCCAGTTCATTGTCTGTTTCCATGTATTGGGGCACCACAGTAACATAGCAGCTAGCTTGATGCTATCACAGCTCCGGGCATCAGAGTTTGGAGCTCAGTCCCAGCACCATTTGTGACCAGTTTGTAGATTCCCTCTGTGACTGTGAGAGTCTTCTCTGGGGGCTCCAGTTTCTTGCTGCATTCCAAAGACGCACCAGTTAGTTAGTCATTGTAAATTATCCTGTGATCAGGCTAGGGTTAAGTAGGTGTGTTACGGGCTTGTTGAATGATTGAATGGATGAGTAAATCTTGTTAACATCTTCCTCTCTCCCTTAAACCTGCTCCCTGATGTACTGTGACTAGAACCGTATGAAGTACTCTACCTCAGACTGCACTGATGATGCATAACCAGCCTGAAACATTAATCCCGTGTTCCTCTCTTTTCGGATGCTGCCCAACCTGATAAGTAATTTCCAGCAGTTTCTGGTTTTCGCTCTGCACAGCCAGTTTATTCAGTACTTAGCGGAAAAGGGCAAGATTCTCAGAGACTTTCTTAACAACTTGCTGTTATATGTTTTGTAACTCCAGAAGCTTTAACTGAAAGGAAAACATGAGAGCTGGAGATACTCATGTACTTAGTTTCTTCTTTAATGAGGCACTCACATATGATGTGGTGTACTGACTCAAGCTTCTTACATATAACCTGCAATGAATTATGTAAACAAAGAATGCTTAATCAAAGATTTAAAGTACGTTTTTTTATCAAAGTATGTATACAGAATACAACTCAAAGTTTCGACCACCTGCAGGCAGTCACGGAACAAAGAGACAGCATGGAACCTGTTCAATCACCCTAGCACAAAGAGAAGAACAAGTTGCACAAAGAGTGAGCAAACACCACAGAATATCAAACATCGAACGAGGAGTCCAGGAGTATTCAGCTCAGTGCAGGCCACATAGCCACTCTCCTGCTCACACTACCCCCTGCTTAGCTACAACTCCAACTCAACACAGAATGCACCTTAACTCAAATACCTAACATCTTGCTCTCTAATCCTTTTTAAGCATAATTGTCCCAGTCAGGCCTGAAGATTTAATTGCTGTGGACGATTTCTTACTCTAGTGGGATACCTGACCTGGCTGGGGGTTCAGTCTGCTTGCTAGGTGGTACCGGTGGTTCAGGGCTCTCTCTGTGGTAGTTGTAGGAGTTTCCAATTTCCCTCAGGATCAATAAAGTATGTCTGTCTGTCTGAGTACACTCTGGGACTGAAGGAATTGATCCAGCCTGCTCGGGACACCTTTCTTCGCCAACTCTGCTCTCCTCAACTGATCAATGAGTTGTCTCCGGATGACATCAGACAAAACCTCCGCTCTGTGAGAGGGTGCTCCAGTCCCGCCCTTAATCTTTCCAAGTACCCACTCTTGATCATCTCTGTAGTCTCCTGCCAGGACTGCTTGTCCAGGAGTGAAAGATTGAACCTCCTTGTTAAGCAGCTGCTTATCCTGCACACCCCCGAGATTGGGTTTCAGGAGATCCCAGCGTGAGCGCAAGGGATGACCCAGGAACAGCAGAGCTGGTGAGTTGCTGGTTGTGGAGTGTGCTTCGTGCAAGCAGGAAATCGTTGAGCTTCCGACTCAGTGTCAGCTTAGTGTGTTCTGCTGCTATTGCTCACAATGTAGTCCTTAGACCGGGGGTCGGCAACCTGCGGCTCCCGAGCCATTTGTGGCTCTTTCACCTCTGTGCTGCGGCTCCCTGTGGCTTTGAGAAATAATTGGTCAGTATTTAATTAAAATGTATTTTATGTTAGTTTGTTAGCTTTTGAAATGTAATTCTAAATTTGAAGATTATGGTGATCTTGTACAATCTAAGTGTGGCGACACATTTCCTCACAATTAGCCAGCATTCCGGCTAAGGCAGATAGCCTACGGGGGTTTGTGAGTACGCGTCTTTTGCAGCATCTGCGTCCATGGGGGCTGGGTTGAGGGAGGCTTAAAAGCAAGGCTGTTTAGTTTGAATAAAGTTATTCGACTGCAGTTTACTGACTGCGTGAGCACACCGCTACAACGTGTTTTTATCGCTATTAATATACGTCACCACTGCCAATACCTGACACCCGCCAGTGCGCGATTTCTTTAATTTTTCGATCCAAGGTAAGCCAACTATGGAGAATTCTAAAAAAAGAAAAGTGACTGAAGAAAACAGAACGTTTAATGATACGTGGACAGATTCATTTGCTTTCACTGTTGACGAGACTGGTTTACCGGTATGCTTAATATGCAATGAGAAACTAGCAAACAACAAAAAGTCAAATGTCGCAAGGCATTTCCAGAGTAAACACGCAGCCTTTGCTCAAAAATATCCGGATGGAGATGAGAGAAAAAAAGCCGTTTCGGAACTGATGCGGAAGGTTGATCTGAGCAAAAATCATTTCCAGAAATGGATGAAGTCTGGAAAATCAACGACATACGCCAGTTATATTGCCGCTCAGGAAATAGTCAGGCACGGGAAGCAGTTTACAGATGGTGAATATATAAAAGAATCTTTCATTAAGATTTCAGAACATCTATTCACGGACTTTAAAAACAAGAGTGAAATTGTGCAGAAAATCAGGGATATGCCCCTCTCTGCAAAGACTGTCAAAGACAGAACCATAAAAATGGCAGAAGACATCACAAGACAGCAAATTAAAGACATCAATTCAGCTGTGGCCTACTCGATTGCCTGTGACGAGTCTAAAGACAAAGGTGATAATGAACAAATAGCGTTGTTCTGCCGGTATGTAAACTCTGCCGGGCCACAGGAAGAACTGATTGAGTTGATACCTCTGAAAGACCAAACACGGGGGGAGGACATCTGTGAGGCTGTCTTGAATTGTTTAAGAGCCAAAGGAATAAAGACCACCCATCTGGTGTCAGTAGCTACTGATGGGGGCACCGAATATGACGGGAAAGCACAAGGGAATTGTGGCTTTACTGCAGAAGTCGCTGGACAGAAAGCTGCTGACTTTTCACTGCATCTTGCACCAAGAGGCACTGTGCGCTCAAACATTTCCTCCGGAATGCACAGAAGTAATGGATGTTGTCATTCAGATTGTCAATAAAATAATGGCAAAAAGTTTAAATCACCGTCAATTCCGTTTGTTACTGGACGAGCTGGAAATTGCATATTCTGATCTCCTGCTGCACAACAAAGTCTGATGGTTGTCCAGGGGGGAGGTGCTGAAACGCTTTGTCGCGTGTCTGGAAGAAGTGAAAACTTTCCTGGGCAGCAAAGGGCTCAACTTTCCTGAGCTGGAACAGCCAGAGTGGCTGGAAAAGCTACACTTCATGGTAGACATGACAGCGCACCTGAACACGCTGAACACAGCTCTTCAACGGGGTAAGGACGTACAGCCCTGCACATGTTGGAGGATGTTTTGGCATTTGAGCGCAAGTTGACGTTGCTTGCCAGAGATTTACAGAAAGGCACATTGTCTCACTTCCCCAATTTGAGAGAGTTCAAACAAGGTCACGACATGATAAATTCGGAGTATTTACATTCTGCAATCATCGCAATGCAAACATCGTTTGGGAAACGCTTCTGTGAGTTCAGAGAGGAAAAAAACACATTATCCTTCCCGGTCACTCCCCTAAGCATCGATCCATCCCTACTAAATACGACTGCATTGTCAGGTGTGAGTCAACCTGAACAAGTATGATAAATATTTTAATTGTCTATTATTTTACGTATATTCATATGTTTTCATTGTTCAGTGAAATAGTCCTTTTATTTTTCAGGTTGACAGCTGGCTGACGTTATGTTTGGTTTGCTGCTGGCGGCAAATTTAAGTTTGGCGTTTTTCATAAATACAAGAAGGACTCAAATAGACATTGAGTATTTTACTTAAAAGTAACCTTCAACCCAACGTCTTTTTTTCGGAGTTCAAAATGTTTTTGTTGCATGCAGAAATGTAATTTCGTTTTCTCTGCAGGAGTTCATCAATTTCATAAATGCAACACATTATAGTTTGTTTATACATAGCATAAAGGCAAAACAAAACGTTGTATGCAGTGTTATTTCATTTTAAATGTCAAGCGGGTTTTGCGGCTCCCAGTGTTTTCTTTTCTGTGGGAAACGGGTCCAAGTGGCTCTTTCAGTGGTAAAGGTTGCTGACCCCTGCACTATAGACAAATCTTTCTGCCACAAACTGTTGACCGACATCTTTTATAAACCGACCAATCCCCAAGGCCATCTTGACAACACCTCTTGCCAGCCTGTCTCCTGTAAAAAAGACAGCTCCGTTTCTCATTCCCCTTGTCTCCACTGCAACCGTTCTCAGGATGCACCTTCCCTTTCCAGGACATCAAAGATATCCTCCTCCTTCAAAGAACAGAATTTCCTTCCTCAGCCATTGACACTGCCCTCATCCGCATTTTCTCCATTTTCCAGACATATGCACACCCCATCTTCCTGCCGCCTGACAGAGTTAACAGAGGATCTCGTCCTTACCTACTACTTTGCGAGCCTCTGCATTCAACATGTCACTCTCCACAACCTCTGCCTACTCCAAAGGGATCTTACCACCAAACATCTTTCCCTCCCCACCCCTCTCCGTTTTCCACAGGGATCGCCTCCTCCATGATTCCCTTGTCCACTTGTCTTTCCCTACTAATCTCCCTCCCAGTATTACCCCTGCAAGCAGCCAAAATGCCTGTTTACCTCCTCCCTCATCTCCACTCAGGGGCCCAAACAAGTCCTTCCTGGAGAGGCAACACTTCACAAGTCGTCTACTGTATCCAGTGTTCTCCATGCAGGCTCCACCTCTACAACAGTGAGCACACCATAAATTGGGAAACTGCTTCATCGATTACCTCCACTCCACCTGGCAAGCATTCCCCATGGCAAAACGTTTTAATTTCCACCCCCCCCCCCTTCTGACATGTCAGTCTATGGTTTCCTCTCGTGCCAAGATGAGGCGGAAGAGTGACACCTTATATTCCTTCTGGATAGCCTCCAATCTGATGGTATAAATATCGATTTCTTCTTCCGGCTCAAAAAAAATACCCCCCCCCCACTCCCTCCTCCTGGCTGCTTTACCTAGGTGGTGAGAAGGGTAGAGAAAGCCCAGTGAGGAGAGGTTGGTTTCCGTGATGTGCTGAGATGTGTCCACAACTTTATGCAGTTTATTGCAGTCTTAGGCAGAACATTTGATATCTTCAGAGAGTATCTGTATCCATCAACTCAGTGTTTTCAGAATTCAACCCACCCTGTGTGTAAAAATTCCCACCAAGATCCTTTTACACCCACCTCAAACCTGTGCCCTTTTCTCTCAGACACGCCCCCGTCAGAATCAGTCAGGCTTACTATCACCAGCATGTGCCGTGAAATTTGTTAACTTAGCAGCAACAGTTCAATGCAATACATAATGTAGAAGAGAAAAAAATAAATAAAAACAATAATAAATAAACAAGTAAATCAATTACAGTATACGGATATTGAATAGATTTTTTAAAAAGTGCAAAATACAGAAATACTGTGTATTAAAAAAAGTGAGGTAGCGTCCAAGGATTTCATTTAGGAATTGGATGGCAGAGGGGAAGAAGCTGCTCCTGAATCGTTGAGCGTGTGCCTTCAGGCTTCTGTACCTCCTACCTGATGGTAACAGTGAGAAAAGGGCATGCCCTAGGTGCTGGAGGTCCTTAATAATGGACGCTGCCTTTCTGAGACACTGCTCCTTGAAGATGTCCTGGGTACTTTTGTAGGCTAGTACCAAGATGGTTCTTCTCCATGGATTGTCACCTTGCCATGATGGCGAAGCGTGTGTGGTCCTGAGATCCCGAGAGCGATGCCGTCTGGAACTATGCCCCTGCTAGGGTCACAAGGTCCCTGACAAAGAACGATCCAACCAAGACCTCAACGGTGGAACAGGTGGACGAAGTTACTTCAAACTCAGCGGCTGTGAAGGTGGATGAAGGCTGCAACAAATCCATCAGCTCCAATCGTCGTGGTTTCCATCCCACTGGAATCAGTTGGTTGATTTGTGAAGTATTGTGTGCTTCTTGGAGTGCAACATCAAGTACACGTTAAACAAATACACGCACAGGTGTCTTCGCTCTGTGGATCAATGGAATGAAGACCATCACCCTCGACCTCGAGGGATAGCCACAAACCAAGATGGAGCTGACTAGATTTACAACCTTCTGCTGCTTCTTTCGGTCCTGTGCAGTAACCCCCCTCCCATAGCAGACAGTGATGCAGCCTGTCAGAATGCTCTCCACAGTACATCTATAGAAGTTTTTGAGTGTATTTGTTGACATACCAAATATCTTAAAACTCCTAATGAAGTATAGCTGCTGTCTTGCCTTCTTTATAACTATATTGATATGTTGGGACCAGGTTAGATCCTCAGAGATCTTGACACCCAGGAACTTGAAGCTGTTCACTCTCTCCACTTCTGGTCCCCCTATGAGGATTGGTATGTGTCCCTTCGTCTTACCCTTCCTGAAGTCCACAATCAGCTCTTTTGTCTTACTGACGTTGAGAACCAGGTTGTTGCTGTGACACCATTCCACTAGTTGGCATATCTCACTCCTGTACGCCCTCTTGTCACCAACTGAGATTCTACCAACAATGGTTGTATCGTCAGCAAATTTGTAGATGGTATTTGAGCCATGCCTAGCCACATAGTCATGTGTATATAGAGAGTAGAGCAGTGGGCTAAGCACACACCCGAGGTGTGCCAGTGTTGAATGTCAACGAGGAGGATATGTTATCATCAAGCCGCACAAAATGTGCTCTTCCTGTTAGGAAGTCGAGGATCCAATTGCAGAGGGAGGTACCGAGGCCCAGGTTCTGCAACTTCTCAATCAGGATTGTGGGAATGATGGTATTAAATGCTGAGCTATAGTCGATGAACAGCATCCTGACATCGGTGTTTGTATTGTCCAGGTGGTCTAAAGCTGTGTGGAGAGCCATTCAGATTGCGTCTGCCATTGACCTATTGTGGCTATCAGCAAGTTGCAGTGGGTCCAGGTCTTTGCTGAGGCAGGAGTCCAGTCTAGTCACGACCAACCTCTCAAAGCATTTCATCACTGTCAAAGCATGGGAGAAAGATTTTCACCACCTACCCTTAACCACACGAGGCACAGCTTTGGCAGAAAACTTCCTATAAGTCAGGGCCAAGTGCTTCCTTTCAAGGCTAATGGCATCTGCCTCTGTGACGTGATGCCTTCTCACTGCCACCTGCGTGCCAGGTAGTTTTTTTTGACCACACGCTCACCCAGACTTGCTACTACATCCACATGTCCTTCCTGGAAACTTGTCTCCACTGTCATCCTGTTCCTCATGGTTTCCAGATACAATTCCAGTCCTTGCTGTTTGGACCCAGCGAGGATCTCACGTCCATGCGTTCGATTGACTTCTCCTCCTTCCAGATCCGCTGTCCTGTCCTACTAGATTCCTTCTTTTTCAGCCCTTTATGTCTTCCACCTATCACCTTCCAGCTCTTACTTCATCCTGTTACGATTTGTAACGTTTTAGAAAGGAACCAGCAGCAATAGAGAACAGCCGCTATAGATCTCGTCCGTCGTTTTCTTTCAAATCCACATACAAAAGTGACCTGTCACGGGAATGTTGTCTTCCAGTGGTTACCACACAACACACCCAGGCAGGGGTTAACACAAGTGGTCCCACAAGATATCCCAAAATCCACTCCTATGGATTATACAAAGTGACCATCACACATTCACTGTGCACTGTGTGCCAATGTTTAACCCAATCTTTTGGGCTTCAAAGAGTTCCAAACCCTCACAGAGACCAGCTGAAGTTTCCGCTGCTGGTATTTCTCTCTCTCTCTCTCTCTCTCTCTCTCTCTCTGAAGCAAACCACTTTAGCTGGTGACTGACGTCTCAGTCCCGCCTCACTCAGGTGCTTTAAGCGACAGTCCACAGTAAATGAAACCTGTGGGTTCATAACAATCCTAACCACCCACCTTCCCCCTCACCCTGCCACTTTGTACTCCAAACCCCTCCCCCTCCACCCTCTGTCTCCAGTCCTGATGAAGGGCTCAGCCCAAAATGTCGACTGTATTTCCCGGCATTGGTACTGCCTGACCTGTTGAACTTGTCTAGCATGTTGCACTTGTTGTTTAAGTTAACATAATGATCCAATTTAATCTTCAGTCACGATCTTTAGTCGTGCAGCTACTTCGAACCTATCCTGATAAATAAAATGGTTTAAAACTGTTTTTTTTAATTGTTATGTTTTTATATTTATTGCAGGATGTGGTTGTTCAGTGGACAGTATATTGACTGGCTGCAACATGGCCTGATACAAAAAACACCAATGCCTTCGAACAGGAAATCGTACAAAAGCTAGTGGATTCGGCCCAGTACGGGTAAAGCCCTCCCAACCACTGAACACATCTACATGAAATGCTGTCATAGGAAAGCAGCATCCATCATCAGAGATCCACACCACCCAGGCCATGCTCTTTTCCTCGCTGATAGAGCAGGTAGAAGGTACAAGTGCCTCAGGACTCACACCACCAGGTTATACCCCACAGCCATCAGGCTCTTTAAAAAAAGAAAGGGGATAACTGCACTCACTTGCCCCATCTGTTGAGATGTTCCCACAACTAATGATCTCACTTTAAGGACTCTTTATCTTGTTATCTCATTTTCTCATCATTTGTTGCTACTCATTTATTTTTGCAATTGTACAGTTTGCTGTCTTCTCCACTCTAGCTGATCTTTCATTGATGCTGTTACAGTTACTATTCTATAGATTTGCTGAGTGTGCCCACAGGAACATGAATCTCAGGGTTGTATATGGTGACAAACATGAGCCCAGATAATAACATTTACTTTGAACGTTGGTTGTCACTAGCAAGCCCGACATTCTCTGGCCTCCATTTTATTCTGCCATTCAACTGTATCACTGGCTTTGAAGTCGCAGGCCAGATTGTGTAAAACTGACAGGCTTCTTTTCCTGGTCCTTGCATAGTCACTAAATTTATTATTGTCACATGTACCAAAGTACAGTGAAAACTTGTTTTTCATTACCACAGTACGTTGAGGTAGTACAAGGGAGTCCATCACAGGTAAAACCCTCCCAACATGGAGCACATCCACACGAAACGTTGTTGCAGAAAGGCAGCATCCATCCTCACCAGGACGTGCTCTCTTCTTGCCGCTGACACCAGGAAGGTGGTACAGGAGCTTTAGGACTCACACCACCAGGTTCAGGATGTCAACCTACACCTCACTGTCAGGCTCTCGAACCAGCAGGGACAACTTCACTCAACTTCATTTGCCCTGTCACTGAGACGTTCTCACAACCTGTGGGCTCACTTTGTCTCATGTTCTTGACATTAGTTCTTTTTTGTAATTGCAGATTGTTGCCTTCCACACTCTGGTAAAACACCCAAGTAAGGCAGCCTTTCATTGACTCCGCTATGGTCATTTTTCCATAGATTTAATGAGTACGCCGGCAAGAAAATATAGGATTGTATATAGGTACTTAGATAATAAGTTTACTTTCAACCTTGGAATGCAGAATAAAGTGTTACGGCTACAGAGAAAGTGGACAGCAAGGCAGAATGAGGTTACTGTTATTAATAATACAGCAGCTTTTACTCCTGATTTATGGGAACCACACTCATGGCCCCGAACACCAGTTCAATTACTTTACCACTACACTAGCAGAGATGATAGACTAACTCCTGGAGACCCCAGTACAATTATGGAAGCTCAACAGACTGTTCTTATTTGAGAGTTGACTTATTCTATGGGCCACACAGATAACCCACACATTGTCAGCATTAGAAAAAAGGCAAGTGCATTTATTTGGAGAGGGGACCGGAAGAAGAAAACAAAAACACACAAGGATGTATTGCCAAGGTTTTATAAGGCACTGGTCAGAGCACATTTGGAATATCGTCAGCAATTTTGGATCCCATATCTAAGGATAGATGTGCTGGCACGGGAGAGGGACCAGAGGGTGATCCTGGGAATGAAAGGGTTAAAGTACGAGGAGGATGCCTCTGGGCCTGGACTCACTGGAGTTCAGAAGATTGAGGGAGGATCTCTTTGAAACTTGCTGGACACTGAAAGGCCTCAGTAGAATGGTTATAGGGAGGATGTTTCCTTTGATGGGAGAGTCCCATCCACGTACTTATTTAAACTTCCCTTATGTATTGCATTCAGACCCACATCCACCACTTCCTCTGGCAGCTCGTTCCACGCTCTCACCACCTGAGTGAAGTAGTTCACCCTCAGGTTCCCCCATTCACCCTTATGCTACGACCTCTAGTTGTACTCTTGCCCACCCTCAGTGGAAAAAGCCTGCTTGCATTTACCCCATCTATACCCCTCATAATTTTGTACAC